>NC_046658.1:157785553-157791303 GCF_010883055.1 Belonocnema kinseyi | reverse complement strand
AACGCTGAGTATACTTGATCTAAAGTGAGTCAACATTATTTAAATTTTTCATAATTTTTAATAATAAAATTATTATATAACAAATAATTATGTTTCTCGATAAAAATATTATTTAGATAGGACAATTTTTTATTTGTCACTTGTATTATTTATTACAATAGAAATATAATTTTTCTTTTTTTGTACATACATTATACAAACTATGACCTAAAAATATTGTTTTGTTTCAAAACACGAAATTTAAAACAGAACGTTTAATTCTAAAAATATCTTCATTTTGATTATTTATTTATCAAATATTATTTTAATTTTTCATTGAAACGGTTTTATCATATTTCTAATTTTTAATTCCTTACTGATTCACAAAAATTGTGGAATTCAAAAGAAATAATTCTATTATCAATAAAACATTGCAAATATCGCTCAATCATACTTAGACATCGTTCAAACTTGTAAAATTTACTCCTGAAATAGGTATCCTTTTTATTGCTTCGCTCGAGATAGGTACCTTTTTGCTACGTCATCTGCGACAGGCCCTTGTTCCTCCCACCCGAGGATATTTTCAAACAAAATTAACAAATTTAGACCTTTTTCAAAATTTGAAAATTTCGTCAAAGTTTCGTATAGCTGGGTGGGAGACTTGCAAATTATCCAAATAAAATTTTTAATTTCAATGTAAATAAAGTTTTGAAATTTTTGAAAATGTTCACAAAAATAGGGAGAAAAAATATTCTTTGGCTACATTAGGAAATTTCATGTAATTTCTTTACTAGATATAAAATATATTTAGAAGCTATGTCAGTTAAATTTTTCGATTAGACAAAAATTCAAAGTTTTAGCTTTTACAAAATTTGAATAAAAAATTGTTATGAGTTTTAGAAATTTTTGTCAAACTTTTTTTCTATGCGTCAAAAAGAATTACAAATTATCCTAATGACATTTTTAAATTCAATAAAAATTTAAAAAGTTACATGCTTTTCAACATTTGGAAAACTTTCATAAAAAAGTAAAATTTTTTTTTTTTTTGAGTAGTTGAAGAAATATCAATCTAAAGTTCTACTAGATATCAAATAAATGTTTTTCGAAACTATTACTACAAAATTTCTTAATTTGGCAAAAGTTTCAAAAGTTGGATCATTTTCAAAAGTATGCAATTTTGGTTTTTTAAGAGATTCAAAAGTTAAAACGTTATTTTTGGTAGATTTTAACAAGACTTAAAAATTATCTTGATGGAGTTTTTCAAGTGGGCACGAATTATCGCGCGCGAAGCGCGAGTTTATTAATCAGAGTGTAATCAATAAAGCTGTAGGTGCTTTGAGAACCTTCTTTAAAATCAAATCGAAGAAGAAAAAATTGCAGTTACAATTTATGACTGTAATTCCTCAGCATTTGAAATCACAGTTTTTAATTTAAGTTACAACATTTATGATATTCAAAAAGACGCAGTTAAAGTGTAGGTACTAAAGTTACGAAAACGAGCGTGGACACGTTCAAATTTGGCGCGAAGCGGGCATATTTTTGTGTCATCTTTAGCTCAATAAATAAAAATAATAAATAAATAGCTAATAATTAAAAATATCTGAATATTTAAGATTAAAATGAACTAATAGTTTCAATTTTGTGTGGCTGCCGATGGAATTAAAAATGTAGATTGCTGGCAGTCAGCGAAAAGAACGGAATTAGATTTGACAGAAAATGTACTCCCCGGCTCTGTGTTTTGCCTGATGGTTAAATCACAGATTTAAAAGAATAAAATAAATACCAATTTTGCGTTAAAATTAAAAAATCTTAATTTTTCTCTATTCTTCTCTTTTTTACTGGGTCGCATTCGGTAACGGTGCACTTCCCCTACGACTCATTCCAAAAACTTGGCGCTCGACAAAAAACACCGCTCATCTTCACCAGGTCATTCATATTATATTGCTGCTGTTGCCCAAAATATTTTGATTTGTGCCCTCGCCTCGCTCTGCTCTGTTCGGGCACGCAGCAATAAGATGGCAAGTTCACAATTATACGGAAATCAGTATCATTTTGATGATGATGTGCACAAAAAATTATAACAAAATGAAGAGTCGGGTCATTGTATCAACTAGTCAAGTCAAAATGTTCGACTGGAGTACTTTAAAAGTACACTTGAAGTGTTAAAAAAAAAATCAGAAAATGTCACTTAATTGCGTGTGATTTGACAAACTATTTAGAATATTGTGAAATTCGCGTCAAAAGCTGATCTGAATGGACAGACAATTATAATCTCGGGAATTAAATTATAGCTGATGCAAATTTATCTGCAACAAAAAAGATCCTCTTTTTTAATGTGCAAAAAATGCACACTCCTCGGAATCATTCACTTTCTCCATGCTTAAACAATACATTGTACCACACTTCAGTCATTCTTTAAAGACAATATTTTCGTCGATTGTCTTGACGATAAAGATACTTTTACTCACGTCAAATAAAATGTTGAAGACTGTCAATACGTCTTTGGCTCCATTAAGTTAAATGTTATATTGTAGATATAAAGTTTTCTCGGCTTTGAAGAGCACATGCATAGACGTGTCATTTTTCCGCATTTTTGCACTTTAAAAGTTCAGTTTCAAAATTACAATAAAATGATTTAATAAAATATTTGACAAGCCCTAAAAGCCTGTCTAATGATTATTAAATGTGAGTGGAATCAAATTGTTTTGCAATGGGCCACAAGAAACATGAACAAAATTTTAAAAATTGACTTGTAATTTAAAAAAAAAAGGTAAAAACAAAACTAACAACAGTGCAACAATGTTTCCTACAAAGTGCAAGAATAAATAAAACTCCTCACTTGTCAAGTATATTGCTTGACGCAATTTACATATCTTAACTTCTCCAATACGAGTGAGGTTAAAAAATGTCGATATACTTTACTGCAGACAAACAGTGTAAAATATTCTATACTTCACTCCTGCCAACTCACCTGTTGGTACAGTACTCATTTTGCAATTCTTTTGATATTATTTCAAAAGAAATTGATAAAGATAGCTTAATTTTTATTCGGCTTGAGACAGGTACTCTTCCCACCAGGTAATATTTTAAGTTTCCTGCCGTAATGAATAAACTATTGTATGTCAAAACAGCTTGTGTCTTGTGAGCTTGCCTTGTGGAATAAACTAGCACAAGTTCATACAGTGTTCCCGACAAGGAACAGGAGCACAGATGCGCATGCGCAAACCAGAGCACGTCATTGACCATAGACTGTACTTACAGAGTGCGCAGTAGTGTTTCAGTTGAAATCAGAAATCTGCCTATCAGGGACGGGATTCTGACACCTCATCACGATCTGACCTCTCCTTCTACCATATGAGACGGAGAAGCAGGTGCGATCGAAATCAGAACGATGCTTTCAAAATCTCTCCTTCTATCGCATACGGTAGACAGAGAGGATCTGATGGTGCCCCAACGACAAGTCATACTTCTCTTTTTAAAACGTCGAGATCTTTCGGTACTTGTTTGAAAACTGTGTGAACAGATTTTGAGAAGGAACGTATAGGTAAGTACCTTTTAAACTTGTAATATGATAAATAGGCTAAAGATTCTTAAGGCTCAATGACAGTTAGGTAAAACAATATAGTATAGTAGACGTTTATTGTACTTACAGTGAAGACTGTAAACAAACAAAGTGTATTTGCCTTCCTCAGCGTGTAACTTCGTCCGCAACCCGGAACTTGACACCTCATGGCTTAGAACACATTTCTAACACTTGCATCAAAACAAACAAACAGAACCTCTCAACTTACGTCAATTTGATAAACTTTCTCACTTGCACACTTTTCCATGCATATGAAGAAAACAACTGCGCACTCAAATCTAAGATCTTCCTGTAATGTGCGTACCACTTACGGTAATGTTTCTATTGCCAAGTGGGGGAACGGAGTTAGTTCTCCTTATTATTCCTTTGTGGGCAAAGGTCAGGAGTGGGGACGGTCGATATATACAGGGTGGACACGCTGAGGCTTACGTACATGGGGAGTTGAATGCTACCCGAATTGCACAACAGCAGAGGAGAAGCCATTATACAGGGTTATTTTCATATTTCGCGCCTTTAAAGTTTCATTCGGATCGGCCATTCGGCCAAGTCCGTGCATCTTCGGATCAAGTTTACAATAGTTTCCATGGTTGCGTTCGAAACTTCAAACGTATACAAGTGTCAAATCAATATAGGTTATGTTATATAGTAATTACAAATAATAAAAGTGTTTATTTATAATGAAGTGAGACATGTGAACTGAGAAGTAAACGTCATTTTCTTCTGTGCCAATAACATTATAGAATGGCTGCTAAGTGACAAATACTATAAAATAGTAATAATATTCTGTGCTTCCAGTGAGCGAAGAGTGAATGGTGTTTAACGCTACTTTTTACTGCATAAAAAAGGTATGTTATGAAAACACAACATAGTTTTTAAGTAAAGTGAATGAAATATTACATGCGTAAACTTTAAATTAACATTGCCTAGATTTACTGACAGCGATTAGGGAAAACAAGTGAATCTGAACATAACGCGAAATATGAAAATACCCCTGTCTAATGGCTTCTCCCCTGCTGCTGTGCAATTCGGGTAGCATTCAACTCGCCATGTATGTAAGCCCCAGCGTGTCCACCCTGTATATCTGACTACATTTTCAAACATATCGAGGTGCTGCCCTCTACAACTTTTCTTCGTTTCTATGACAGCCGCGTTCACGAACATGTCAACAAGTGGGGTGGGGCCAGGGGGCACACTGAAAGTTGTTCAATTCCCAAACCGAATGTGTTTTTCTGTTTCACGCGTTCGCCATCACTATAGAAACCTTTACTATAGCTGAGTCAATCGGCTAGCTCTGTACGCCAAAAATGTTGTGAACACTGAATTACCTAATTACATTCAAATTAAAGAGAGCCTAAAAATATTCTATTTTTATTATCATTTTGAAATTAATTAATTTCTTTTAAGGTTGATTTGAAAAGACACATTTTCGAGAGAAATTAATAAATAAATTTTAAAAAAATTCTTTTCGTACTTTGGAATTGTAATGAAATTTCAAAAAATATTGTTCGAAACTAAACTTTAAATTAAAATGAAATTGAGATAAATTAAAAAATTCAATAAAATTTAGCTTAATTCCAAATTTAAATAAACTACTTTGTTGAAAATTTAATTATTTTGTGAATAATTCAACTGGTCTGTTAAAAAATCATATATTATTTTTGATAATTCAACTAATTATGTTCAAGAATCTGTTTTTCATCAAAAATTAAACTTTAATTATGAAAATTTGTCTTTTTGGCTCAAAAATTCATCTTTTTGTTTAAAAATACTAACCTTTTTGTTCGAAATTTAAAACTACTTTCTTGAAAAGTCAACTTTTTTCGAATATTCAAGTTTTTGTATGAAAATTTGTCTTTTTGGACAGAAAATTCGTCCCTTTTGATTAAAAGTTTCATATTTTTTTGTAGAAGTAATATTTTTTGTTGCAAATTCATCTTGGTTGCTTGAACATAAACATCTTTTTGGCTTAAAAATTCTACTGTTTGGTTGAAAATTCCACTGTTTTTGGTTGGAATTACAGGCCAATAAATTGTCTGAACACGCTTTATAAGATATTCACAGCTATCTTAAATGATAGGATTGTTTAAGCAATTGAACCTGTGTGGCAAGAAATGTACGAACAACGAGGCTCAAAGAAAGGCGTAGCCGGATGTCGGGAGAACCTGCTCATCGATAGATGTGTCTGCAA
>NC_046658.1:157780367-157785453 GCF_010883055.1 Belonocnema kinseyi | reverse complement strand
ACTTCTTTTCTAAAGTTAACTGTTATTTTTTTAATTTAGTGAGGAAACTGAATATTTAAATGTTTTAATTCGACATGCTCAGTGTCACCAATTCAAATTCGGAGGAAAAAATCGACTCTTGAAATAGGTACCTTTTTGCTACATCATCTGAGATAGGCCCTTATTCATCCCAACCGACGTGTGTGTGATTCACTCATCACATGGCTTTACATCAACTTTTTTCCCTAGTTTTTTATTTTATTGTCAAGTTCATCAACATCATTTTATTAAAATGTCTTTTTTATTTGAAAGTTGACCTGCTTTAGCAGAAATTAAATCTTTTTTTTGTTGATAAAAATGCAACTGCTTGGTTAGAAATCAAACTATTATACTATTTTCATGAAAAGTTTACTATTTCGTAGAAAATTTCCTTTTTGTTTGAAACGTATATTTTGATGTTTTTCTTTGCTTGATAGTTCAACTGATTTGTTTAAGACATTTGGTTGAATCGCTTTGTTAAGAAATCACTTTTTTGTTAAAGATTTATATTTTAAGTTGAAAAGTTATCTCGTTGGTTAAAAGTTTAATTATCTTGTTATAAATAAATCTTTTTTAATTGAGAATTCAATTACTTGGGTCAAAGTTAAACTACATTGTGAAATTTTATTTTATTGATTGAAAATTTAACTCTTTAGTGGAAAATACTTCCTTTTGTTGTTGTTTAGAATTTATTTTTGAATAGAAAATGGAATTTTTCCATTTTTTAAGATTGATATTTTTTAGTGAAAAATTCGCGTTTTTTTGTTTGTAAAAAAATGATTTTTTAGTTCCAAATTTCATTTTTTTTGCGTACAAATGCATGAGTTTCGTGTAAAATTAATTTTTTGTTCAACAGTCATATTTTTTGTTTGAAAATTGAATTTTTGTAAAGAAAATTTGTCTTCTGGTTTGAAGGTTCAATCATTTAGATGAACTTTTATTTATTTTTTGAGTTGGAAATTCGTCCCTTTAGTTTTAAAATTCTTTTCTTTTGTTGTATAAATTTCATTCTTTTTTTACTCAAATATAAACAATGACACTTTTTCGTTGGCAATTTGTCTTTTTAGGTTAAATATTCGACTATTGTGTTAAAAACTCAATTATTTTGTTGAAAATTCCAGTATTTTGTTAAAGAGTTATCTTTTAAAGCAGAGAACATTTATTGTTTGTTTGAAATAAATCAATATATTTGAAAATGTTAAATTTGTATATAAAACACTGTTATTCCTGAATATGTCTGAGCTAGAAAACAATTTATATTCAACCGCCGATATAGCCAGAACAATAAAAATATTGTTAAAAATCATGAATTCTTAAATTCTTTTAAATTCTCCTAAATTCTGTCATATTCTCGGTTATATAACCTGAATTTAAATTCTCGGGAATTTGAGAACTCTATTAATGTACCTTACCAAATTCAGGAGGTTGTCTTGTTGTATAAATAGTTGAATTTTTAATTTTCAGCGTTGGATTTTGGCGTAGTATATGCTAAAATAACCATTTACAAAACTCAATCTCTTTCAAATTAATACCTCTAAAATGTTTGAAATTTTCACAGAAAACTTTTGTTTCATATTCTTGTATAATACATGTTAAGTTCTGTTTCTAAAGTCTGACTACCTAGCCACACTCGATCCAGCTTAAAGCCTCGATCAGAGATAGAAGCTTACAGGTAGAGATTTGAGTGACCCCACAGATTTTGACATTTTTTTCTACACCCATCCACCTTCATCATCAGCTTCAAGTCAAAGCGGGGTCGCGTCGCGTCACTAAATTTCACCCAAGATTGCCTCTCGAAAAATTGTTTTTCATAATGTATATTTTAGGGGAAGATGCATCCCTATATTCAAGTGGATCTATACATTCGGGTGGAACTGTTTCACCCTCAACAGAAGACTTGGCGAGTGAATTGCAGGGTCTTTCAGTTGAGGAACGTGAACGACAGAAGGAAGAATGGAGTGCAGAACTTTCTAAGGTATAAATTTAGTTTTATAAATAGGCTGAATGTTTTCCCAGTCCCAAAGAACTGTCTCAAGTTGACAGTAGACAGAAAGTTTACAGGATATATTCGCGTTTATTGTCAACTGGGGGTCAAATGTATCGAATTCGGGTTCTCGACGCCGAAGAATTCGGAAATCTATGTTCTATCCTATATTGGCAAGTGATGATTTGATTAAATTTTGCTGCAGATGAAATTAACCGTTTTTGATTTCAGATATATTGTGTTATTAGTTGATTTTTATTTTTTTATTGAAGATTCTACTATTTTATTGAAATTTTTTTCTTTTTATGCACCGATGTGTTTTTGATTTAAAATCAAATCGTTTTTTGAATGAAATATAAACTGTAATAGAGTCAAAAACGGTCATTTCATCTAAACAGCAACCTAATATAATTGTGACGCTATTCACGATTGAATTTAAGTGTGAGTTTGGAGGAATGCTAGTGGGATATTTTGATCAGCATATTGCGCTCACTGGTCAGAAACTTTGGCCAAAAAGGTATTTACGGTTGTGTCCATAGAGTGTGAAATTGCAGGGACGAATCAGAAATATTTCTATAAATCAGGGGTTTTTTGTTGACGACACTTTGGGTGTTTACTGTATTATATATCATTCAAAGCACGTTCGGCAACTGCAATTTTACTTAGTTGAAATATTGTCGGATGTGATTGGCAGTCATCGGTGATTGTGTGTATACGAGAACTGATTGGTAGTGGATTTTTGGGTTTCTATTTTTGAAAAATATTCTTGAGTTTTTTAACACTTTCTGTAGCGCCACGTACAATTGTAAGAAATATGTATAATATAGTCATCACAACTTGGCCACGAATTATCTACGGACGGAAAGTCACTGCGTAGACGATTTGTAGCCACATTCATACGTTATCTAGTTCACTCCCCAATAATCATATACCGTCTATCAAGTTTTATAAGGTCGCAAGCGACGAGAATGTATATATTTACTGTAACGGAAGTTACAGTACTCAGCGGGAAAAAAGCGAAACTGTAGCGCTGATCACCTTCTGCCCAATATCAGAATTTGTCAACTTTTTCGATTACATTCACATTTATAAAATAGTTAAGCGATATAAACATCTGTGTTTCTATTTATAAATTAAACATATATAAGTTATCTGTTAAAGAAGATATAATTTATGAGGTAACATTATGTGATACTTTTTTTATCCTAATATTTACGTTGTCCACTGTAATTATGTACACTTAACCTCGTAAAATAACACGTAAAACAGCAAAGAAGCAGACATCTAATAGAGGCAATTTAACCAAGAAAATGCTAAAAATCTAAAACTTTTTATAAGATGTTTACATCAGGCCGGTTACACGTAAAGTGTTTTTAAAGGCTATGTCAGGTTATATTTTGCAAAAGAATGTTGACTCGTCCATTTTGGTTATTTTACGCTTGTGAGCCTTTTGTTACAATGTAAACACACAAGTTGGCGAAAGGCGATTAGCGCCACAGTTTGGCTGTTTCTTCGTTGAGTCAATGAAGTTATGAACCAACTTCCTAAAGACTGGAATGGTGAAAAAGTTGAGTCACAACTTTTGTACAAAAATTAATGTCAGATTGAGGCTACAAAATTTGGGGCTTACAATTCGATGGAAATAGATGGTGGACACTGTCGGATGGTACATATTTAAGTATAGACCAATTTATAACTTTTATTCCTCTACTAGGTTGAAGAAGAAATTCAAACACTCAGACACGTTCTATCTGCCAAAGTTAGAGTCTCACACGAATTGAAAAGAAAATTGGGCATCAGTGTGTGGAAAGAATTGTCCGATGATGTCAATCAGGGATTGCGAAACGTTAAGGAGAGTCAAGTGTAGGTATCCTTACATTTAGTGATATAGTTTCTATATATATATATATGCGAGTATGTATGTATGATTGTGCACAAATCCGTCGTAAGTTGTAGGAAAATGTAAATAGTTTTGGATTCTTAAATATAGATATAGGTGTCATTTGTGAGATTCATGTCGCACCTTGCGAGAAAATACAGTTTTACATCAAGCATATCTTTTGAATGCAAATACAATAATAGCAACACAGTAAGTCTGATACATTATTTCTCTATGAAAATGTACTATAATTGTTTTTAGATTCCAAAAAACAGAGTCAGTGTTTAAGTCCACAGCAGAAAAAACAACTAGTATTCTTGGTGGTTTTGGCAGCGGACTCTCAACTAAGTTGGGACAAATGAGAAATTCTGAAAGCTTTAGATCTCTCGAAGAGAAGGTCGGTTCAGCCTATGAGAATGTAAAGGTATGCGAGGCATTTATATGCAATATACAATACAAAATATACAATATACATACATAAAATACTAGAATGGAGCCCATTTGAAGTTGGCACTTAGCAAAAGCAATAATAAATGCTTCGGAAGTTGTCACTCGTGCACAAAAACTATCATCAATCATATGAGATTGTAAGAAGCAAATATGAAATTGGATTGATGCCTATTTCTGTTTGCAGACGAAAGTCGTACCATCCAGGTCCAACTCCATGCAGAGCTTCGACGAGGCTTTGAGAGAAGCGGAAGCTTCCAGGCGTGCATCAGCAGTCTCTTCTGCAACAAGTCCAACTATACCTGAGGACAAAGTTCTTTCATAGTCTCCTCTCATTACTCAAACTTCTGTTATCTCGATTCCTTGTTCTTTGAGGAGGGTCGAGCGTGGCTGGCAAGTCGAAATTCAAAATTCAAAAGCAAAATCATTAAAAAAAAAAAAAAGTATATCATCTTTTACAGGAACATGAAATACATTTTCTGCGGTAATTTCATACTCTCTAACAGCATTTATTTGAATAGATAGTCTCAATTTTGAAAGGAATGAATGAATTGATCAATATTATTGGAAAAGTTTGGCATCTCACATTGCTTTAGAACTTGCAAATTCTGCTCGAGCAGATATTTTCTGCGAACAATTGTAGATTAGATAATATCATTGACTGGAAGTGCCACGTTCGACTTTTGTCCTTAACTATCTTACCTTTTTTATGTAGTAGATGCAAAAGATGTTTCTGATATACATATACATATGCATAT
>NC_046658.1:157773310-157780267 GCF_010883055.1 Belonocnema kinseyi | reverse complement strand
CATATATTTGTGTGTTTTTGAATTTGTTACTTTTACTTAAGAATGTTCTTGATTAAAAAACTGGGACACAAACGTTACAAAATCTCTTTTGTCTCGTATATGATATTTTTAAAAGCGAAAAATAACGAAACATTCAACACACACTTTTTAATTATTATTAAATTTATAATAATTAAAATCCACAAATCATTAGAGTGTGTTTAAGTTGAGAGAAAGAGCAATCTGTGTAATTAGTATAATATATTTCAAATATTTTTGAAAAACCGTTCAGAAATAAAGCAAAGCTTCCCAATAAAAGATATTTTAAGAATCTTTTAACCTTTCCTCAGGGTGGCCGCTGGACCGGGAAATGACCGCAAATTTTTTCGGACCGGGAAAAAATGGTAAATTACAATGAATTTATTTTTTGACGGGGAATTATACAAATTTTTAGAAAAAAAATCAGTCCAACTTTGAGTTCAACCGTTTAGAATGCGTAATACGAAAATCTTTTACTATCACAATTTTCCTATTTAAGTTTAAATTAACTTTAATTTTATTAATGAGTTATTGAATTGCATTGTAACTTGAGATTTAAAAAGTGAATAATAATTCTTTTTACAAGACAATTCGAAATTAGTTCATCATTTTAGAATTTGGAGAGCTTAACGCTAAAAATTCAACTGTTTTCATTGGAAAATCGTATAAAATAAACAAACGTAAATGCCTTATTGAAACTTAACAAATTATTTTATCTGAAATAGAAAATGTTTTAACAAAAATTGTTTGAGGGAAAAAGCTGCAAATTTGTTATGAATCACTTTTTAACAGAACGCGTAGTTTTGGTTTCAATCATAGAAATTACATTAAGAATAAAAATAAAAAATTTGTGGAAAAACGACAAAAGGTACAAAAACAAATTGATAGAAAAAAGTTGCTTGCCCGAAAAAGGGGCACAAATTTGTAATAATTATATTCTTATCATTTATGGTTGAGAAAATATTAGAATTGCCTGAAATTTGACACCGTAACATTCAAATTCTGAATAAAACAAGGCAAAATATGAAAAAAATGTCTCAAAGAGAAATTATAGCTTTTGAAAAATCCTACAAAATGTCTTAACTATTTTTCAATAAGACTCGTAATTTTGTGTTTATTTATTGAAAGTAGTATGCAGAAAATCGACAATTCCAACATTACGCGAAAAGATGCGAGATAGTAAAAAAATTTAAAAGAAGACTCGTAGGATATTTTTCTTTATCCATAAAAAATTGTATCAGAAAGCGAGTAGGGGCGTGGTTAATGGATTTTCAGTTTGTAATATTCTCTCGCTGCAGATAAAGAAAAGCACTCCTTTGAGATATTACAAGATCTTGTTGATTAAGTTGATCATGTGTTTAGGTTTAAATTTGTTTACGAGATTTTTTATAAGTTTAAAGACATTATTCTGGTATGTATTATCGATATAATAATATTCCAGGCATTACGTCGAAATAATGAATGAAATTCCAGAAAAAATCCTACTTGCAATGTTTTTAATGAAAAAGTTTCGTCAAGTTGTCCTTTTTGACATATAAAAAATGCTAGAACAGATCAATTGCCACACCGAATTTATTTTTTTTTAAACAGTTCCAAGCTACTTTTGCGTGGAAGGGACAATTTCCATTGCATTTTAGAGCAAAATGTCCAACATCAAAAAGGAAGGAAACTAAATTCTGAACAAATTTGTTGAAAAAATAATCCGCTAACTTCTATTGGTTCCGAGTAATGATATATTGAAAAATCACAATTTTTTGGATTTTCGGCGAAAAATCACTAAGTTTGAAAAAAACACTGAGTATCTTCGCACATAATTACTGTACGGAAAAGTGTTCCATGTGTGAGTGAAACTAGACTCAATTTGCTCTAATTACAAAAAAAGAACAATATCCTACCTCCGATAGGTCATGAGTTATGGCCTCTCAAAGTTAGCCATTTTTGTCTGCTTTTACGGACAAAAAAGTGGACTTTAGTTTTTTTCCAAATAAATCCTGTCAAGTTCAGTTGACGTTGATTGTACCAGAGAATGAAATAGAGTCTACAAAAATCTGTGTATGTCCAAAAAAAAGTTTTTTGGACCTATTATTTTGGAAATTGTAAGGTTTCAAAAATTTCATTTTTTTTTTTTTTTTTTGCATTTTTGACAAAAACGAAGAAGTTGTATTTTTGGAAAATACCTCATTTCCTGTGCATCCCCCACGACAAAGATCCTAGAGAATAGATAAAAGTGAAGCCAATTTGGCGTAAGATAAAAAAAAGTGTCCTAGCCCAAATGGGTCACGAGATATGACCTTGGAAAGTGCACTCTTCATGCACAGAGGCACCTGAGCGTACCGTAAAGTGATTGATTAAAAATGTGTAATATGTTTTTTATCCATTAGCAAATATGTTTATTAATAATTGTTTATAACAAAATATTTCTATTATCACTGTTTAGTACTTTTTGACTACTTTTGTGGCAAAAAAAGTACTTACCATTGATTAAAAATGTAATATATATTTTTTATCGATAAACATTCTAATAATTTCTATTAAATTCTTTTTTGCATTCAATTTTATACTTATCCCCAATACAATTGTAATTCTCAGTAATTTCCGTAAATTGTACATAATATGCTGTGACCATTTTTTCGCATTGAGAATAAGTAACTAACTGATTAGTTGAAAGTTATTACATATCAAACGTAATTCAATATTAAGAAACCAACCTCCTGGGTTATGCACAATTTGCAGAAATCACTGCGAATTGCAAGCACCTTGGAGGTAAGTACGGAATTGAATGCAGAAAAAGTATTCATTATAGAAGGTATTGTTGCAGATAATTACAAAAAAAAACTATTTTTTTATTGATAAAAAATATATATCACATTTTTAATTAATTATAAAGCTGTGAAACTAGAAAGAATAGGTCAAAATGTTTTAGCTTTGTAAGCGCATTCTTCTAAAAGAGAGCAGTTTCGCAGGCGAAGAGTAGATAGATATCATCCCCTCCTTTTCGCTTTCGCCCGAAGTAACCAAATCCAAATTCTTTTCTAAAGAGCGAATTTCTTC
Organism: Belonocnema kinseyi; assembly: GCF_010883055.1. Lineage (NCBI taxonomy): Eukaryota > Metazoa > Arthropoda > Insecta > Hymenoptera > Cynipidae > Belonocnema > Belonocnema kinseyi. Next base: position 157,777,198 of record NC_046658.1, on the reverse strand, counting down.
TTTACGAGTATTTATCGCGATTTCCATGTTAGACATCCGGTCTGATAATTTTTGTAGCATGACGATTATATCTTCATTTATAGCTACTAAGGGGGTATTTTCCGTCTGTAGAGTAGGATTTTTCTCAATTCCGTCTGCCACGACTTCTTTCTTCTTATTATTGTGTGTTTAGTAGTGTACCTAATTTTGAGTTTCCTACTTATGTTAACGGATTTCCCGTGAAGATTGATAGTGGCTGCTTCAGCGGATCTACTCGTTCTGGCCATCCGTGTGTTTTAGAGTCCGTAAATTCTGCAATTCTAACGGTGCCAACTTAGTTGGGTGACGTCTCGCCTTTTAGTCTAAATTTCTAGACAAGGAATCGCTGTGAGCCTACTTAATTCAGCCCAGTACGTGTTTTCCTGATTTTAATTCCTTTAAAAAAAAAAGGTTCTTATTGATAATTTTGTGAAAATGACGTATCAATCAAAAGTACCCTGGCAGGATCGGCAATTTATGTGGCGGTCTGAATGAAAAGTCACTTTAATTTAATTTTGTCCTGACAGATTCGTAGACCTGGTCATATAGTTTATTAAATGTAACACAAGTTGCAGTCGTAGCTGTCAGACAAGGAATGAATCTGGAGCCGAGGCCCTGTTGGGACGGTCCCACGATGAAAGCTTACACTCTACTGCCCTTATCATATAAAAATGGAGGGAATGATATCTGTCTATGGTACTCTTCGCCTGCGAAACTGCTCTCTTTTAGAAGAATGCGCTTACAAAACTAAAACATTTTGACCTATTCTTTCTAGCTTCACAAAGCTTTCGTGCTACAAAAGTATTCTAAAGTGATTATGAAAAGATTTTATAATAAATAATTATGAAAAAACTATTTTTTTATTAATAAAAATATATATCACATTTTTAATCAATGATAAGTACTTTTTTGCCACAAAAGTAGTCAAAAAGTACTAAACAGTGATAATAGAAATATTTAGTTATAAACAATTATTAATAAACATATTTCCTAATGGATAAAAAACATATTACACATTTTTAATCAATCACGATGTCTTTTTTGCCAGAAAAATGCTAAAAAATGGCGAAAAAGTAATCATAAGTAGTGATAGCAACCTTTTGTTACAAACCATGATTTATTTATTAACGTCAAAAGACGTATTATACATGATAAATGAATCATATATACCTATTTGGGACAAAAATTTCGAAACATAACCGTAGTCCTACTTTACGGTACGCTCAGGTGCCTCTGTGCATGAAGAGTGCACTTTCCAAGGTCATATCTCGTGACCCATTTGGGCTAGGACACTTTTTTTTATCTTACGCCAAATTGGCTTCACTTTTATCTATTCTCTAGGATCTTTGTCGTGGGATGCACAGGAAATGAGGTATTTTCTAAAAATACAACTTCTTCGTTTTTGGTCAAAAATGCAAAAAAAAAAAAAAATGAAATTTTTGAAGCCTTACAATTTCCAAAATAATAGGTCTAAAAAACTTTTTTTTGGACATACACAGATTTTTGTAGACTCTATTTCATGCTCTGCCCGGGTAGAAATTATAACTTGGTTCTTAAGAGGCCTTGTCTAGATTTCCTATTTTCTATCGATGCCCTAAACTGGCAATCTAACGAGGGCGCAAGCGAAAGCTTCATCAGTAGGCAACCCAATAAGGGCCTATTATTAGGGTCTTTATAGAATCTAGATAGTCCCTCACACACTGAGAAAAAAAATCTGACCGCTAAGCGGGCACATCCTCATTGCGCGCTCGATTATGTATTTACCTCGCGCTACGCGCTCGGTCAATTATATCAATTATAATACATCAATCAATTATAATACATATCAATTATAATACATTTTTTATGTAACTTTGCCAAGGATTACTTATTGAAAAATTGCAAAATAAAAAGCAAATTGTATTTATCATGATTGTTCTTGTATTTGTTTCTTATTTTGCTTTGAATTGTATTCTAAGTTGCTCTGAAACATGTATCATTTCAATAAATGTATATCATTACAATTCATAATATGCATAAATATTGAATCTTATTAATTCTTATTTCCTTGTTTTTATAATTTTTTCATTTTTCATGTTGTTCTTACGATTAAATAAAAACTACTGCGCATCTGTATAGGGTCCAATACAGGAACCTATGTAGGGTCCTATATAGGAGCCTATGTCCTCTTTCGATTTTTCTGTGCTTTTTCCAAAAAGTTAATTTTTGCATTTTTTATCTTATGTTTTACGAATATGGCTCTTTTTTGGATGTACAATTTCTGTCTTTTTTTTTTTCATGGCTTAAATCGAAAAGTGATTCATTATAAATTTGTAGTTCTTCACAGGGCACGCAATTTGAGCCTCTGACAAACACTCCTCCGTTTTCTCGTATTTTTATTGACATTTGATTATTAACTATACTCTGCAACGTTATTTAAAAACTAAACTGATTGTTAAATTTGTCTAGAGAAGACTTATTATTAATAACTAAAGACAAATGCAGCTTATTAAAATATTCGCAAGCGCCGAGAATCGAACGCATGCACCCCACGCTTAACGCTTATAAGTCGAACGCCGTATCCCCATAACTACGCTGCCACACTGAGTGCGATATCATAAAAGCTTGACGGCATTCATCCGATACTTTAGAAATTAGAAAAAAAGGGTTTTGAAGCTCGATTTATTATATATGATTTTTAAACGCGTAAGAACATTAATGTACTTTTTTCTAAGACACACGAAAAGTTCGATTTTCGAGGCATTTATTGCGTGCGGGAAGTGACCAATTCCGAAACCGTGGTAAAAAGCAGTTAGAAGAAGATTTTCTCCAGCTGCTGCGCTTGCGCTCTTTGAGTGAGATAACTTTTTCTTGCTGTTGCACCTGCGCATTTAGAGTCAGAATTGCTTTCCAGAACTGTCAGAATCATAACTTCACTTCATTATGATTTGACGCTTAAGAGACTGATTGTGAATAGTGAATAGTTATTGGACATACTCGAAGTGATAAGTTACCATAAATGACTGATAATTACCGATAAATTACCGAAAATTTTGTAAACTTTTAGATATCTGAAATTATCGCTAATTTGCCCATTTTTCATAAATTTCTGAAAATTTTGCAAATTTAGCCAATTTTTCATAAAATTTAAGAAATTTAGCAAATTATCCATAATTTTTCAAAAATTTTTGAATTTATTCCAAAAAGCTTCGAATACACTAAATTTCTATCAATTTTTGGTAATTTACAAATTTACCAAAAATGTCCGGAGTTTTTAGGTAATTTTTGTAATTTTACCATAAATTTCCAAAAATTACCATAATTTAAAAAAAATTGGTTTTTGTTGTTTCTCGAATCGAAAATTTCCCGCATTTGTTAGAAAAAATATCGTTTGCTACAGGAGCTAAAAGTAGGCGGTTGAACCTCTTGTGAAGTTTACAGTACTTACCATCAGCTTATCTTCGAGTTGTTTCCGGCTCTTCTTCGACTCGTTTACAGCTCGCCTCCAACTCGCCTACGACTCGCCTGCATCTCCCCTTCGACTCGTCTCTGTCTCGTGCAGCTAACTTCACACTCGTGTGGAAATGCCTACTTTCCGCACTTGTAGCACAATATGCTATTTTGCACTCACAGCTGTATTACCCGTTTTACCTGTCGAGGGCTTTGCAAGGTCCCCTCGAGAAAATAATTAATTGAAAGAAATTATTTTTAAAACAGATCTTTATGAATAAAGCTTTTTATCTAGTTTAATTTAAAAAATATTGTGCTAAAAAGTGAATACGAGGGTACTTCAATAAGTCCTTAGAATGAAGTATAAAAACAATTTTTTTTGGGTAAATTTTTTTATATTTTTCAACATAATCTCCTTGGAGCTCTATACACTTGGTCAAT
>NC_046658.1:157771360-157773210 GCF_010883055.1 Belonocnema kinseyi | reverse complement strand
ACTGAGTCCAATTCATTTTTTATCTCATATGGAGTTAAACCCTTTAAATGAAAATGTTTGATTACCGCTCTGAACTCGTTTTTTTCCATTTTTCTTGACGAAATTTTTTTTTTTTTCAATTGGTTATAAAAACACGTAAACTCAGAAGATGTGGACTGTGACTGCACCATATATCTAGTCGGGAGTGGTGCTGACTGCAAACAGATGATTTGGAGCGATTCGCGCGCCATCTGTTGGTCATTCTAAGGACTTATTGAACTACCCTCGTATATAAATAATTTAAGTTAAGTAGCACACGAAAATAACCTGCCGAGGGCCAGCAAAGGGAAAGCCTAGATTCTTCGAGCTATAAAATCTGGCTGTGGCCTCGTAAGAGCCAATATTTAGTTTAGGCATAAAGAGGCAATTTCTATCCGGTTGGCACAATCAACGCAAACTGAACTTGACAGGATTTATTTGGAAAAAAATAAAGTCCACTTTTTTGCCCGTAAAAATAGGCAAAAAAGCAAATTGAGCCAAGTTTCACTCACCTGTGGAACACTTTCCCATGTAGTAATTGTGTGCGAAGACACCCAGTGTTTTTTTAAGCTTAGTGATTTTTCGCTGAAAACCCCAAAATAATGGGGAGTTTTCAATATATCATAACTCGGAACCAATAGAAGTTAGCGGATTATTTTTTTAACAAAATTTGTTCATAATTTTATTTTCTTCGTTTTTTCTGTTGGATATTTTGCTCTAAAATGCCATGGGAATTATCCATCTTCGCAAAAACAACTTTTGGAACTGTTTTAAAAAAAAACCCGGTTTGACAATTGATCTGTTCTAGCATTTTTGATAAGTAAAAAAGGACCCCTGAACGAAAATTTCTCATTAAAAATATTGCAAGTAGGATTTTTTCTGGAACCAAACTGCCAGATGCCTGGACTATAAATATATCATATAAATTGGTGTGAAAAATACTTTTGTGGTTAAATTGATGTATAACGCAGTTTGTTATAATATTGCTTCAATTTTTTGAATAATAATTATATAATATGCTGTTATCAGCACCGGGTTTACCAAGGGGCACGGTGGGGCTAGTGCCTCAGGCCCCAGGGGGCCGAGGGACCCCTGAACCCAGAAAATTAATAAAGTTTACAGCAAAATTGGGATTTTCTCTGCCCTTAAGAGGGCCCCTTCGAGGTTTAGACCCAGGCCCCAAAAAATGTTAATCCGGTTTTGAAAGAATATTTTTTCAGTGCTTTAAATAGCCATTTATTTATTTTTTACTTTATATTTATAATTATATTATTATTTTAATAACGTAGGCGTATCTCAAATGTTCTTACAATAAATTACGTGAAAAATTTAATTGAACCTAATTATCTATAACTCTTTTAAGTTATTGAGTACAAAAATGGTGAAAAAATATTTTATTACGTTAATAATAAATTGATTTTTTTGTGTACAATGTATAATTTTACAGAAATTCAGTAATTTCAACTTCAATTTTTCAGAAACTGTATAGTAATAATATGCAAAGTAATTTGAAGTTTGCATCACCCATGTGCGAATTTTCGATTGGGCCGTAGTCGGTCCAACTTTCTCGGAGTTCGGCTAACTTTGCTAACCAGGCATTGATCAATATACCGAAATAATAACTATAGCCCAATTCTTTTTGCTGACTATTGGCTACCATGGTTGGCCCAACCATGACTACTAGAAGTCAGCCCAACAGCGACATTATAACTTTGGCCCGACCATGTTAGCTGACTACCAGGTGTATACATATGAAACCGGTATTTTTTCAAGAAAAAAACACATTTATTTCAAGAGAATGATAACAAATATTTTATTCAAAGTATGCGCCC
>NC_046658.1:157762259-157771260 GCF_010883055.1 Belonocnema kinseyi | reverse complement strand
ACATTCATTAGAATTCAAGGGATTTCTACAAATTTTCGAAGATTTCAAGATATTTAACAGACTTTAAAGAATTCAAGAACATTATTTATATTTTAAAGTTACTTTAAAGCCTTGAAAGTAATTTAAATTCTACCGAAATTCCTAAAAAATTCTTCAAAATTAGTTAAAATCTCTTAAATTTATTAAAAACATCTTGAACTTTTTTTAAATACTTTGAAATCTTTTAAAATTCGTTAATAAATTTAAAAAGTTTTCAAAATCAAGTACTTCCTGTTAAATCCCTTGAAATCCGTTTTTACACCATATTAAATCAATTGAAATGGGACAACATTCCTTAAAATTACTAAAAATCTCTTGAACTCATTAAGGGTATTTTAAAGTCTCTAAAATCTCTTGAAAATTCTTTTGCTTTTTTAAATTCTTCTCAAATATTTAAACTTCTTTAAAATTACTTAAAATATTTTGAAATTCATTTATAAATTTTTTTCTCTTTTTATTAAAAAGAATCTTTAAATTCCTTTATGCCTATTTCCAGGCCGACTTTGGCTCAGAGTTGGGCCGGTAGTCGGCGTTACTCGTTAACGAAAGATGTGCCACATTTGACCCGATAATTGGTCCATGTTTGGGTCATTGACAGGCGAATAGTCGGCCTAACTTCTTTAGAACTTTCTAAATCCCTTCACCCTGATCTCTGGGCCGAACTTGGCCCAGAGTTGGGCCAGTAGGCGGCTTTACTCTTTAACGAAAGATTTTCCATAGTGGCCCTGATGGTTGGTCCATATTCGGGCCAAAGTTGGGCCAACAGTCGATCCCACGTTGTCTGCCAATGTTTGGCTGTTTATGTTGGGTCGACATAGATATCTTATAAATATAAAAGGTGGCCCAACTCTGGCTGCCGATTTACGGCGGGCCAAAGTCTGTCCAACTTTGGAGCAACGCACATGCTCTGGGTGCCGGCCTGAATTCACGCCTGGGCAGAGCTTTAATTATTATTTTTTTTTTAATGAGGCAAAACTATAATTTTATTGTATTTCTGATGTAGTAAATGAAGTATACAACTCGAGCCAACCGCTCACACGCAACGTTTGGTTTCCTTTCATATAAATTAATGTGATTTATATTATATTTACAAAGTTAGAAAAACTTACACATGTAATAGATTGTCTATTAACCCCTTGGCGACCGAAGGAAACGAATGGAGCCTCTACAAAATACCCGTAAAGACCCAATTGGTTCCCCATTCGGTTCCTTTTTTAAAAACTCGAAAAAGCAGCAAAATCTACTTTTAAATTGTTGAAATTCGGTTTCTACGTTAAAATTCCTTATAGAAGGTCACGGAATAATCGCAATAGTTTTTTTTGCAACGGTAAAAAGTTTAAAAAAATATAAGATGTATAACGCCTGTTGACTGCTATTTACAGGCGATGCGTTTGCAGTGTAGCAGTCAACAGGCGTTATACGTCTTATATTTTTTTAAATTTTTTACCGTTGCAAAAAAAAAACTATTGCGATTATTACATGACCATCTATAGGGAATTTTAACGTAGAATCCGAATTTCAACAATTTAAAAGTTGATTTTGCTGTTTCTTTCGAGTTTTTTATAAAGGAACCGAATGGGGACCCAATGGGGTCTTTACGGGTACTTTGTAGAGGCTCCACTCGGTTCCTTCGGTCCGGCAGGGCTTGCCCAGCTCACTGCCGAGAAAGCCAATAAAGGCCACTAGCGAATCCGGTAATAACCCGAGTCGAAATGTTGGGCCTGCTTTGTACCTTACATTACAGCACTGACGCAGGACCAGTAAGGGCCATAAAAGGCTTCACTCTCTACAGAATTGAAGCCCTTTGTATGACCCTTACTGACCCTGCTTATTTCCATTTCCAGCACTTGCAGGACCTAAGAAGGCCCTTTGATGTAGGCCTTGCAGGGAGAAATAAGGCCTGTGCTCGCCGCATCCTTTTCTATTGCGCATTTGTCTCGCGCATGCAGCTTTCGTGCGCTTATTGAGACAGATGTAAAATCGTAGCCGGGCGTTCTATTCCAGCAACTCGAAAAAGATAATGAATTTGCAAAAAAAATTGTTTCATACATTATTACTGCACTTTATTAATTAATTAATTTATTTATTACATTCGGATTTATTATAACTGAAAAATATTAAAATTTTAATAAGATTTGCCAGTGTAAGGAAATCTAATGGTTCTAGTGTTAGTAATAGTATTAAGTAAAAGTCTGGAAGTAGAAACTAAAGCAGCTACTACAAAATAATTTATTTGAAAAATTCTATCTTCAAAGTTGAATGGGAACATTGTGCCGATAGTCACGAATCCCAGAGCACTTTTGTGTCAATTTTATGTCCTGATGAAAAATTGATTGATTTTTGTGCAGCATTTTATCCTAATTCCAAATATGTCGCTTGCACCCAGAAAATTGTTGGTTGTTTGTTAATTTGAATCAAGATATACGAGAGCTGTTCCAAAAGTATCGGACCTACATCGATTTCACGGCGCTTGATTTGTTCTTCGTCATCCGCGGGGTGGCATCCTTCAAAATAGTCCCCATTTGATTGAACAAGACGCTCATATCGATGTTTCCACTTATTAGAGCACTCTTGAAAGTCAGACTCTGGAATCGCCTTCAGTGCATTCGTCGCATTAGTTTCTGCAGTCTCTTTATCGTCGAATCGATGTCCCTTAAGCGGCACTTTCAATCGAGTAAACAGACAAAAGTCGCAGGGAGCTATATCGGGACCAGTGATGACCTTTTTAAGAAATTTCATCAATATTGATCATTTCCAGATTGTCCGGAGCGATTTCTAATCGAAGGTTTTTTTGTTGGTCTGTGAGCAATTTCGGGATGAATTTTGCACACACACGAGTCATTCCCAAATTCTCGGATAAAATTCTCCAAACAGTACTTTTTGGTATTCCAAGTTCATCTTCTAGTTCTTTCATAGTCAAACGACGATCTTGTTCAACTGCGACACGCAGACGTTTGACATTATCCGACGATGTTCTCCTCGAAGGTCGGCCAGAACGAGGATCACTGTCAACAGATGTGCGGCCACTTTTGAACCGCATATACGACTCTTTTATTTGTGTTTTGTCCATACACTCATCTTTAAAGGCCTCGGGCTACTCACGAGAAGGTTAGTAGTTGCTGGTAGCGGTGCCATTCGATACGATCCTGTCTCGTGATCGGGTCGGGATCGCGTCGATTTTGTCTCGAGTCGGGATCGGGATTCCGATACCCGTGCTCGGTTTCCTCTCGGCTCGGCTTTGGCTCGGAAAGTCGATATATCGGCTCAGGATCGTGTCGGGTTTTCAATCCTCCTTCGCCAGATGTGTGTCTGTGACTTAGCGACTAGCGGTTCACAGTAGAGTGAAATGAAAAACGAGGTACAAAATTATGTATAGAACGCTATAATGCACCGATTTTGGATTAGTTTGTTTTGGAAAATTCAGGACTAAATTTTCTAGAAGAAGTTGAGAGTGGATTTGTTCTTTTTTTGTTCATTTAATTTTCATCTGAATGCAAATAGCGAAAAGTGTTCAATTTTTTCATTTCATGTTTTATTCCAGTACAAACAATTGTTTTTATACTTAAGATCACTTTGATTCAATGCAAAGCGGTATAAGAAAAAAAATGTTATCTTCCGAAGGTTATTGTTATTAGCAGATTTTAATAACAAATAATCTACATTAAGCATATTTGTTGTTAAAGTGTATTCCTGGTGTACAATTGCTTGCTTTCATTGTTTGCATGATACGTGGCCATCAAAATTGAGAATTAAATGTTAATAATTACTTCTATAAACAAATTCTATGAATAAATGTACATCACGGAACTTGATAGACAGCAAACAATCTTTTTTTCTTCTACTCTTATTGTAATGATATCGCCAATTATATTTTCCGTAAAAATGATACTATCCATTGATATTTGCTTATTTGATAAGACAAATTATATAAACAAATGCACATTTTGTACTTTTTCAATCAAAAATAAATCGTTTTTTTTCGGACCTTGCTGAAATTATATTTCGAATGAAATTCAATGGAAACATTTTGCTATGAATAAATATTTTTTATTTTAATAACCAATTATACATACAGAAATGCATATTTTCGGCGTTTTCAAGCAAAAATAAATCGTTTTTTTCAACCGATCCTGCTCAAATCATATTCTCAAATTAAGTTATGAATTAAAATTTGTTAATTTTAAAAACAAATTAAATAAACAAATGCATATCCTCGGCGTTTGCAAGCAAAAGTAAATCGTGTTTTCATCTGATCTTGCTCAAATTATATTCAACAAATGTAGTTATGCATTAACATTTGTTAATTTTAAGAACGAACGATACAAACAAATGCACATTTTCGGCATTTTTAAGAAAAATTAAATCGTATTTTCATATAATCTTGCTTAAAATATGTTCAAAAAAGTAAGTTACGCATTAAAATTTGTTATTTTTATGAACAAATTACATAAACAAATGCATATTCTCGGCGTTTTCAAGCAAAAATAAATATCTGTTTTCATGTGATCTTCCTCAAATTCTATTCAACAAATTTAGTTATGCATTAACATTTGTTAATTTAAAGAACAAATTATACAAACAAATGCACATTTTCCGCGTTTTTAAGCAAAATTAAATCGTATTTTCATATAATCTTGCTTATAATACGAGGTGTGTTTAAAAAGTAAGGTGACTTTTCAATTTTCGCGGGCTACGTACATTCAAGTTTTAAATTTCTTGTTTTGTTGTGTTGGTACACTCGTCACGATCATATTTTCACAGTTCTTCTTTCGAAAAAAATGGAGCAAGGAGTTTGCATTAAATTTTGTATGAAGAATGGAATCCAGTGCTCTAAAACTCTTGAAATGTTGACAGTTGTATGCGGTGAGTCTACTCTGAGTATGAAAAATGTGTATAAGTGGTACAAACTGTTCCAAGAAGGCCGAGAGGATGTCGAGGACGAACCTCGCCCTGGACGTCCCAGCACGTCAACAACAGATGAAAACGTTCAAGCAGTGGAAGGAATGGTGTTGAAAAATCGCCGAATTACCATCAGAGAAGTTGCTGAAGATGTTGGCGTATCGGTTGGCTCATGCCATGCTATCTTTTCGGACGTTTTGGGCATTAGACGTGTGTAGCAGCAAAATTTGTTCCAAAACTGCTTAATTTTTATCAAAAGATCCATCGCTCAGGAGATGTTGAATGAAGTCAATAATGATATTCACCGGATATTCCCCCCAGTGACTTTTTTCTTTTCCCAAAACTGAAGAGACCCATGAAAGGACATCGATTTTCAACGATTGAGGAGATAAAAACTGCATCGCTGAAAGAACTCAAGGCTATACCACAAAATGATTCGCAGAAGTGCTTCGATGATTGTAAAAAGCGTTGGCACGAGTGTATTATGTCTGAGGGGGATTACTTTGAAGGGGACAACATAAATATTGAGGAATAAATGAATATTTTTTGAGAAAACCATTAAGTCACCTTATTTTTGAAAACAACTCGTATATTAAAAAAATTAAGTTATGCATTAACATTTGTAAATTTTAAGAACAAATTAAATAAACAAATGCATATTCTTGGAGTTTTCAAGCAAAAATAAATCATAATTTCATCTGATCTTCCTCAAATTCTATTCAACAAATTTATTTATACAAATTTAGTTGGTCCAAAAACATTGTTCATGCTCATTGCAGTTGGAAACTGGAAGTTCTGTCTCCAGAAGATGAAAGTTATTTTCATTTGAAGTAATGCAAAGTAAACTGTAAAGTGCAAATCAAACTGAAAAAAAATATTGACAGTAGAACAGTTTTAAATTTTAAGCGTTTAAAATGAAAGTTCAACACATCTCTCATCAGGAATTGTTTTATTTAAAACTCGGGTTTTTAGTTTTTTTCAATTAGAAATAATTTTTTCCCTGGGAATTAAAGTATCATTTGTTGATAAAAATTTAAATTTTTGTAAGAAACAAAGGCAAGAGAATAATAATCAGTGAAGTATTTCCTCAAAAATAATTCTTATAAATAATAATAATAATATTGATAAAACATGTAACTATTTGGTAGAAAACCCGTTTATTTGAGGTAGAAATACGTTTTATAACTGAACATTCAATTATTCACGTTAAAGAGTTATCATTGAATGCAAAAGTTTGTTTCTTCATTGGAAATTTGAACTACCTTGGTTTGGAAATAGATTTTTTTGTTTTTGTTTATCGCTTGATAATTAATTTTCTCAAATAAAAAGCTAACTGCAGGTTTCTAGTTGCAAATTTATCTATATTTCAGTTAAAAATTTAACTATATAATTCAATGAAAATTAATTTTTCTGTTTGAAAATTGAAACTATTCTTTTCATTATTTCTGTTTTTGGTTAAATAATAACGTTTCTAACATATTGAAATTTTTTATTTTCGAATAAACATTTGTTATGAATTTAACTTTATTTTTGATAATTCATATTATTTCTGAAAATTTTTTCTTTTTGGTGTAAAATGAAGTGTCTTGGTTGAAAATTCAACTGCTTGTTTTAAAGTTAAGGTAAATTGTTGAAAGTTCATTTTATTTTTGACAAATTCAACTATTAATTTAAAAAAAGAACGTTCTTCTTGGTGAAAAATTTATTTTATATTTAAATTGTAATTATTGCAGTTCAAGGTTCATCATTTTATATGAAAAGTAATTTATCGAATTAGAAATCCAACATTTTTTTTGAAGTACAAAATTAATTTTTTAATTGAAAATGTAACTGTTTCATTTATGGTAGGAAACTTATCTTCTTGATTGAAAATTTACCTCTTTCTCTAAAAATTCATGTATTTGGTGAAATATGAGTTTTCTCAAGTTCTTATGTATAAAATTAAAGTATTTAATTGAATGTTGTACTAGATGGTTAAAATTTCGGTTGATTGTTTGAGGGGCTTAAATGTTTTGTTGAAATCTCTTTTTCAGGTTAAATAATACTTTTTCAAGTAATAATTTAACCATTCCATTTTCTATTAAGAATTCAACTATTGAGGTTTTTATTTAGAATTTATCGTAGATATTTGGTTTGTAAATGCAACTGTAGGAAGTAAAGTATCACTAAATTTTTAAAAATTCATATAATTAATAGAAAATTTCACTATTTTGTTCAAAATTAGTCTTTTGAATTTAAAATTTATTACTTGAGGTACAAAATTCATCTTTCTTGGTTGAAAATTAGAGTCTTCCAACAATATCGTCTGTTTGTCAACATTTTTCGTCATTAGTTCAACTATTTTTCAAAAAATTTGCACTCTGAAATTTTCAAGAATCAGTAGAATGCAATTTATTTAAGACAATTCAGCTGTAAGTTGTTCATTTTTCAATATCTGATTAATATTTGTTTCTTTTAAATAAATAGTGCAATATTGCCACATACTAAAAATATATTCTTAAATTAAAATAAAAATTATTTCTTGAAAAAAAGGATCCTACTCCATCTTCACTCCATTGGGAATCGAACAACAAAACTTCTGATTTCCGGTCAGGTGCTTTTCCAATGAAGCTATTAGAGGGATCAGAATAAGAACTCTTAATTCAAGAACATAACGCTAATTTTTAGCTAGGTGTTAGTGGTACAAGTAATTATTTTAAAATTATTAAAAAATTTTATTTATTTTTATTTTTTAATTTATTTGCTGTATCATCAGAGATTGTACCTTACCGACAGTAGATCACCCCTCCAAACAATGAAGGCAGAAAATATACACAATATCGATCAAGTTAAGAATCTTCAATAACAGAAAATGCTTAACGTCTTAATAAGACTAGATGGAAAAGAATATTTCTAAATTAAAATTAAAATTATTTCTTGAAAAAAAGATCCTACTCCATCTTCACTCCATTGGGAATCGAACCACAATTCCCAACGGAGTGAAGATGGAGACATGGAGTAGGATCTTTTTTTCAAGAAATAATTTTAATTTTAATTAAAAAAATATTATTTTCCATCTAGTCTTATTAAGACGTTAGGAATTTTCTGTTACTGAAGATTCTGAACATGATCGATATTGTGTAGATATTCTGCCTTCATGGTTTGGAGGGTTGATCTACTGTCGGTAAGGTACAATCTCTGATGATATAGCAGATAAATTATTTTTTAAAAATTTTAAATATATTCTTTTTCATTAAAAATATTGGTAAATAGAATGAACGTTGAAAATAGTCGCTATAATCGGCATAATCGCACTTCCATGTTTCAAATGATTTAATTCTAAGCCAAAGTACAATTTTTTCCACTATCTACGAGGAAAATATATTTCAGGATTTTCACTGTAGTTATAACCGGTTTAACCAGGCTTTGGAGGAGTCAGGGTGGAAGGAAGGACGTCAACCTATTGAAGAATTTCACTCTCCGCTAGGATCAAGTGAGAAGAGCACATCTGCCGAAGGAGGATCGAAAACCCGATACGATCCCGAGCCGATATCTCGACTTCCCGATCCAAAGTCGAGTCGAACTAGAACCGACACGATGCAAACCCGATACCGGTGGCTGGGATCGACTCGGGATCGTGTCGATATCGGGAAAGATCGCTCGACGGCATCACTAGTTGCTGGTGACGTTCGTACCCTCCAGAGGTCGCCTGAGTGTCTCCGTACGAAGACATGAACGTGGGTCGGATACTTTTGGGACAGCCCTCGTATTCTAATTCGATTGATAGTTTACGTTACAAACAGTCTAATCTTTTTTTTTTAACAACCGCTTTTATACTAAATTTTTCACGAAGTTAAAGTTCGCCACGGATATGGGCTTCAAAGTTGTGTAATTAATTTTTTAAAAACTAAGTGTTATATCAAAAAAGTAAAAACACCTCTGGATTCGTCTCGGAAATATCTCGGTAGACAGTAGGATTTGTTATCTTTCTGCAATTTTATAGGACATAAACTACACTATACACCTATATACTATGATATATATGAGTATATAGGTTCCGTTATAGGAAACGGCCTACATAAAA
>NC_046658.1:157758430-157762159 GCF_010883055.1 Belonocnema kinseyi | reverse complement strand
GTATATAGGCTAATACTATCTGTTCAAAAAATATAGACACCTCAATGTTTGTGCAGATTTTCGCCAAAAACTCAGCAGAAAAATACTATGAAAATATGAGACAATATGCGTTTCGCAGGTGAAGGTTTTGGCAATACTGATACAAAGTTTCAAAATGTTCAGATGATTAGCGATTATTTTATCCTTGGAGATTATTTCTGATTATTAGCTCTACGTCACTGAAAATAAATTATGAAAATTCTGAAAAAATATGGTTTCATTGATCCTTTCTTTAGTCAATGGTGAAATTTAGAGCCAAAAATAATCATTGGTTAATAAGTTGTTAACAAAAATGCAGGGAGGTGTCATCTCCGATACTAAGGAACGTACAGAGATGATTCGTGATGCAATTTACACATTTCTGGCTATTGACAGTATTGTAAATGTATTTTCAATAAGCAAAAAGTTGCACTTGAATATTTAAAAAGTTATTTTCTTTTTGGAAAAATACAAAAGACTTTACGAGAATCGAGGCAACCGCATTCTTAGCAGGACACTTTGCTTGCGCTACACGGAGAACCCTTTTGCTGCAATATTTGCTAAAAATCAGACTAGATTTTACTATTTTTAGTTTGTAATGGAGGGACATAGAAGAACTTTTCTAATGTTTACTACTCCGAGTAGTAACTAGTAACTACATTCTGAAGTACAAAATTCATTGGAATAAAATTGAAAAATGTTACATTTATTTCTACAGAAGATTGCAGTATTTGCAAAGGACTATAGTGACGTCGAGAGAAATCGGCGCACTGATTTAGTAAGCGACTCAGTAATAATTGGTGCAGTCAGATTAGAAGACGAAAAAAATAAACCCAACATGCGTCGCGTCGCTTTGAAGGTCACGATACGTATCCTTTACACGAGCATACGACGTAAATGCAGACTTATTTATTATGGGATGTTGATTTCTTTCGCACTATTATATTTATTTAAATTGCAATTGTACAGTACACACGATTATATTTAGTTTATACATTATGATATACATGCAGGAATATTATATTACAAGCTGAAACAGAAAAATGTGATTAAAGTAAAAAGCTGGTGGGAATCGAACACGGGTCTCCAACGCGGCAGCATGGCGATATTCTATTCGGCTAAACTAGATAATGAGATCCAGAAATTTATCGCCCTTATGAAGTAAATGCTAGCGCTCAAATTGATTTCCATTAAATTATTCATTAATTGTTCACAGTGATGGCAGTTTTAAAATTCTTAGCACTTTATCTTAACGTAATCAAATATCATAATATCGAGGTTTAAAAATATATTTTTGCTCTTTGTGGAAAATTTGTTTTTAAATTGCAACTTTTCGAATTATCCTAATTTATTGTAATAAGGATCTTTGCATCAACCCAAATTGAGTGATTGATCAATTTAAGGAATTTCAGTAGAGTGTTGGTCGGCTGACATCGTTTACGCTCAGCTGCACTCGGTCCAACGCTAGGCACGCTTACTAAGTCACTTGCTAATATTCGAGAGCAATCTTCCGAATTTGTCTTACTGCATAATACAAAAAATAGAAAGTGTCATAGTATAATTTATATTCCTACAGACAATAGAAATTACTTTTACAAATGTAGTCTTTTATGTTACATTAGGTACTTATTACTTCCTCGAGGCAAAATCCTAATACTCGGCAAGTCCTCCCTGCATGCTCTGTCACGAAAAATAGAGTTATGCGCGAGGTTGGAGAGAGCTTTACAGCAAAGAAAAATGCTGGTGTTAAATTTGTTGCAGCTCAAATTGCATTGGTCTCACAATGAGCATTTGAAACAATTTTCAGGTCTCAAATATATTCCTCTGAACGTAGGTGCACATCTGGACATCTAGGGGAAAGTATCATTTGGAGACTGAATTTTGGCTCAATGCCGAGAGTTGTGGTGTACTGAACCGCGCCGTCAGCCACATGAACACCTGTTATTTAAACTAAACCCGGGATGTGTAGAAAAAGTCTTGACCGTCTACATATAAAATTAGGTATTTTCACTTCAACCGACAGCTAACATCACTTTTTTGAATGCAGAAAATCTAGTGGAAATTTGTTCGAACGACCAGGCATCACTTTCGATGCAGACGGTCATGACTTAGTTTCTACATCCCGGCTTTGGTGGTTTGAATGTCATGTAGGTTTTGACTAACCTAAGATTTGGATATTATATTACGCCAAGTACAATTTTTATTCCAAGTCACTCACTTGAACACCGATTTTGGTGTACAATGGAGGATCGGCGATTTTCTGTGAGTTCTCGTTTTTTCTCGAAAACGCTTGAATATTGGGAATTCGGAAATAAGTAGGCTTCCGCGAGCATTAAAGAGAACCTTGCACAGAACTCCGTTTTTCGTGACAGAGCATGCAGGAAGGACTTGCCGAGTATTAGGGTTTTGCCTCAGGTCTACTCTTTTTATATAATTTAATTATGTCTCTACTAATTTATTCTATCTAGGATTTTACTATAAAAAATACTAAGACTAATCAATAGAAAAATTTTATATAAAAATAGCATAGTATACGATTATTGTATTAAAATGTACGAATTATCGCTTTGGTCTCTCGATTGTAACCTAATTTAGTAATTTTGCCAGCACAAAGTTTCTCAGTGTACTGTTACGCGTGCAATACGACCTTCTCTCGTACTCAGGCTGTTTACACAGTTCCTAAGTCCTGATGTAAAAAAAGGGATACAATTGCCTCGATTATCGTAGTCTTTTATATTTTTCCAAGAAGAAAATAATTTTTTAAACATTCACGTGCAATTTTTTGCTCCATTGAAAATACATACAACACTGTCAGAAGCCAAAAATGTGTAATTTTCTTCAAGAATCATCTCTGTACGTTCCTTACCCCTAGCGGACCGAGTGAACGGAAAGGATACTCTACAGAGTATCATCATAGTTAAATAATATATATAAGACGTATAACGCCTATTGAGTGCTACAGTTCAAAGGCATCATCTATAAGTGGCAGTCAACAGGCGTTATAGGTCTTGTATTATTTTTTTCTATTTTTTACCGTTGCAAAAAAATTATTGCGATTACTCCGTGACCTTCTCATGCCTAAATCTTGCCACATGCAAGTTTCGGAAAATTGCATCGCAAGGTTCAGACAAGCTTCCCGCAAATAAGAAAATTTCCGTCATGTGGCAATATTGCGAAGCAAAATTGAGGAAACGTTGCTTGTTAATCTATTGAACTTTATCCATTGCGCATTAGTTTTACATGATACCAAGGGCTGTGAAGTAGATTTTTAATGTTCTCCCAGAAAGCTGTCTTACGTGTCTACAAAAACGTATGATGCATGGTACTTAAAAAAAGAAATTTGTAATAAAACTTGCCACGAATCTTCCTCCAATGTTTCCTCAATATTGCAGGCAAGCTTTCCGAAAGATTCCCATGGCAATGGTCTCTCAATATTGCCTCGCAATATTGACGTACGGTGGACATTGTCTTATTTGCAGGAAGCTCGCTTGAACCTTTCAATGAAGATTCCAGACCTTGCATCGCATGGTTCAGGCAAACTTGCCACAAACTCTTGAGCTATCTGGGTTAGAGCTATTTACTAGGCAGTCTGATAAGTACCTGAAAATTCTAAGAGATGGCATTAGTATTCACTAATGTGAACCATTTTCGTCGAGCTTGCTCCTTCAAATGACGCCTGTCAAAACTTCAGCCATTTATGTTTACGCATTT
>NC_046658.1:157754498-157758330 GCF_010883055.1 Belonocnema kinseyi | reverse complement strand
CGAGTTTCGTTGTGGCCGTACGAGCACAGTTGATGCTGAACGATCTGGGCGCCAAAAAGAGGTCACTACACCAGAAAATGTCGAAAAAATCCATGATATGATTTTGAATGATCCCAAAAGTGAAATTGAGAGAGGTAGCTAATGCTGTAGGCATATCATTGGAACGTATGGGTAATATCGTGCAATCAGTATTGGGCATGAAGAAGCTCTGCGCACGATGGGTGCCGCGTTTGCTAACAGTGGACCAAAAACGAATTCGTGTGACAACTTCCCAGCAGAATTTGACATTATTTTCGCGTAAACCGACCGAGTTTTTGCGCCGATTCATAACCATGGATGAAACCTGGATCTACTACTACACTCCTGAGTCCACGCAACAGGCAAAACAGTGGGTTCCACCGGGACAAAGTGCTCCGAAGCGTCCAAAAACGCAACAATGGGTCGAAAAGGTTATGGCCTCCGTATTTTGGGATGCACATGGCATAATATTCGTGAACTATCTTGAAAAAGGTAAAACCATAACCGGAACATACTATTCATCATTACTGGACCGACTGAAAATCGAAATCGCCGAAAAACGACCGCACTTGAAGAAGAAAAAACCGCTTGATCATCTCGACAATGCGCCTGTTCATTCATGCTTAGTTGCACAAGCAAAATTGCATGAAGTCGGCTTCGAATTGGTTCCTCAGCTACCGTATTCACCAGACCTGGCCCCCAGTGACTATTACTTGTTCCCTAACCTGAAGAGATGACTAATCTGAACATTTTGAAACTTTGTATCAGTTTTGCTAAAATCTTCACCTGCGACATACATATTGTCTCATAATTTTATAATATTTTTCTACTGAGATTTTCATGAAAATCTGCACAAAAACCGTGGTCCCTATATTTTTTCGACAGACAGTACATAGATAGGCATTTTTAGTAGGAATCACATGAGATATCCCGGAAAATTCTACTGCTTTAAGAAATAATATTTTAAGGAGTAGGTATATTAGGAAGTAGTTTTGAAACAAATTTAATTTAAAAAAAAAAGAGAAACATTTTATTGAAAAATGTAATATTGTTATGACGATAATAATGGTTTCAGTTTTACAGTTCTCCCTTGTGATGAAGAACCTAAAATAGGCTCATTCAACATCGTTTTTAAGGAGGGGGTGATCACTAAGCACTGCGAGCGTACAATAAAATAGAAATCTCATTTCGGGAGTAAACTCATTCATGGCTTAAATATAAATGTGGATATTAATAAATAATAAAAAGAAAAAGAAAACAGATTAGTAAGATTCTATATAAACGTACGTTTCATTTTTTAAGGGTATCATTCATTAAATACATGGATCGGATTCATTTGAGAGAGGATTAACATAAGTATTTAGTAGACTTAAAAAAAGACAGGTCATAAAAAGCAAAAATTAAAATTATATTATGAACTTTGCCGATATTACTTTTGACAATAAAATTTTTACTAATTTTTAAGATAATTTCGATGAAGAAAAAGAGAGTTCAGGGGGCAAGTGTGAGATATAGACGTACTTTATGTTTAATCTTAATGTAAACTTCGAAAAATAGTGCAATATTGTTCTAGGATATAATTGATTGCCCGCTATAGAATGTAACTTAAGTATAGATAAAAAGCTTTATTTAAAATTTATATCAAAACCCTTAACATTGTAAAATTCACTATATAGTCGTCCAGTATGACATTTCTTATTAACCATTCATTGAGTATGTACCTAAATCACAGTTTGTGCTACTAATTGTTGCTTACATTGTATAATGTCATCTTTTTTAAATGCTTGCGCGCATATGTATTGCAGATTATAGTCTAATTAACAAAAAAATATATATTTAATATTTATATAATCATATATATTTATATATACTGTATACGTATAAAATATCTATAACATTAACGTACTTGTATTTATTATTCGTCATGGTTTCAATTGTCAGATTTGTGGCAGCAACATTTTCTTTTTTTTTTACACAATTACAGATTCGCAGTTGTTTGCAACTCTTGTACTGAATAGTGATAAAAAAGATTAATTTAATAAATATTAGCTTATACGCTAAAGTTCATTTGCAACTATAATGATAACTTGTCGCGAAAAGTATATTAGGTAGAAGAAGGATACCGTTTTTTATTCTCTCTATAAAGATTCTTTTCCATCCAAACGTAATTAATTTAGTTTTAAAACTGTATATAGGGTGGTCCAAAAGGTTTGTTTTCTCAAAGAACGCTCTCGCGCAAATTTTTCCTATGTCTACTAATTTGAAGCCTATTTTTAAGAAATTAAAAATATATATGAATGTAAAAAATGTAAACTTTTCAGGCTTGTAATACTGGGGTAATACTGAAACATGAAAAAAATATTAATCATTAATTACATTAAAAGATGTGGCGCCAAAGTGCAGTGTCAGCGAACACAACCGCGTAGTACACAGGCAATTTTTCCACATTAGAGTATTTTAAAATGTGACACATTATACATTAATCTTCGTCTCTCTTAAAAAAAATTTAAATTAGAATTTGTAAGGCCTGATTGAGAAAAAAATGCAGGCATGTTTGGACCAGCCTAAGTTACAGATATCAATTACTAGTATATATGTAGTCTTTATTTACAATAGCTCAGCATTTATAGACCTAAATAAAAAATGCTATACAAACTATAATCTCTCCGTTCTGCTGTGCAAAACCGCTTCTAATAAGGATGTTTGTAAAGTGAAGTATAAATAGCAATTTATATATAATCCACAGGATAATAAATATTTCGGATATATGTATATTGTACATTTATGTATATAATGACTATTCAAAGAAATGATTTGAGTATACATATCGACTAAATGATCTGGGTATATAAAATAAAAAAATAAAAATAAAAAAATGTCTGTACTTAAGGTTGTCATGCTTACTCGACTTCAAACTTGGTGACATTTTTTTTTTAACAACTCACGTCTACACGAAACGAGATATTCACCCTATGAGAAGGAGAGCTTTAAAGTGGATTATATGGCGTTGCAAAAACGGTAAACTTTAATGCCAATATATAAAAAAAATTCGTTTTGGTCCGAATGCACATCTTGGCATTTGACAGTTTTCGTTCGAATCCTTTTTAATTCACAAAAAAACTAGCAAACAAATTTTCAAAATGATACCGAAATCATTATCAGTTGGATTTGTAACAAAAATTATACCGAAATCAAGAGCATTTGATCGTCCGGAATGAGAGATCTACTTTTGATATCATCATTGTCTGATTCGGGATCATGTATGAAATAAAACCAAGATATCTGACGTTCTTACAGTACTTTAATGCATATGCCAGCTTTTTATGGTTTCTGATCATGCATTGTACTAAAGAACGCTTGCATATGTATTACCTATTGCACATTTTATGTATTTTTGAACATTTTCTGTTTGGAATTCATGGAGACGTAAATTATTTTTAAAAAATGTCGGTAAAGTAGAAATTGGTTAAGTATGATATGACCTTAAGCCCCGCTGTGTTCCGTCGAAGAATAATTCTTTTTTTGTAACACAAACGACATGCATATTAGCAAAGAGAGAAAGGGCGGATCAGCACAATAGTGAAGTTAGCTGGCGAGCATAGCTCGCTTCTCACATGCGAAGAACCGTTGGTCAGACAGAGAGGGTTTTGCGAAGCAATTTGCGTCCCCGATGCGGCGTGCGCATGGGCGTTTACTGCTGGTCCATCTGGGCTTCTTCGCATATGAGAGTTGAACTGTGTTCGTCAGGTAAGTTCACAGTGAATTGTACGTATCCGCTCTCTATAACAAGATTGTATTTATGAGGGGGGGGGGG
>NC_046658.1:157737726-157754429 GCF_010883055.1 Belonocnema kinseyi | reverse complement strand
CCCCCCCCCCCCCGGACATTTTTTCTGAATGCAGCCTTGCTCTATTCATATTAGTGTTGATGGTTTGAAAAGTTGAAATTGAACAAAAGATAGCTACTATCTATTAGACGAAAAATTGTTTCGCTCAGTACTAATACGATTTTTGGACATATACACCGGACATATAAATTGTCTATACAATTTATTGTAGAGAAATTGTAAAAAAAGAAACTTAAAAATATTTCACTTTACTTTGTCCTCAAAGAGCTCCAACAGCATAAATATATTTATAATCGCAGTATAATTATATTATAAAAAATACAAAAATCTATTATAGGCAAATTTCTTAATTCGATCATTTAATGACCTGTTACGATTCTGTATCAACAACAATTGCTCGGCCAAGGCTTCCTAGGAAAAACAAAAACAAAATAAAAACTAGTTGGACGGATTACAAGTGGTGGCAACAGTGGGTACAAGTTGTGGCGGTGTTCGCCCCGTCGACATATCCGTAGACGAGCTGTTACTATTCGTATTGCTACTATTACCAATCGTATTCGAATTATTGGAATTGGCAACATTTGGCTTTTGCGCAACATGTGTTTGGTAATGTTTGGCTAAATGAGCCTTTTGTCGAAAGCTCTTACCACACAGTGAACAAGCAAAAGGTTTCTCTCCTGTGTGTGTCCTAATGTGTACATTAACGCTATACTTATCTTTAAAACCTTTACTACAGATACTGCAATAATGAAGAGATCTTTCCTTCCGTTGAACACTACTGGGTGAACCACCAGATCCTGTAGATTGTTGCTGACTTGAACTAGTGTTGCTACTAGCACTATTACCACTACTGCTACTTAAGAGTGAAGAGACATTGCTGTTGGTTCCACTTGGGCTACTGGTATTATTGTTTTTACGCCTGCAATATTTCTTTCCAGATTTCGTTGTTGAATTTCCACTAACACCACCACCACCACCACCACCACCACCGCCTGAAACGATTCTCGTATTCGCTATCTGATTTGACGTCACTTGTTGCTGCTGATCAATTTCTGTCTGGGTAACAGCTTGTTGAAGCATTTCTTGTTGAGCAAGACTACTAGCTGTTACCACGGTTACTGTACCAACTTGTCCCAAGTCAGCAGGTAAAGTGATGGTACCTAGACTACCGCTGCTTGGATCTAACGTATACATCACTGTTGTTGTAGCGGAGACATTACAAACAGGTTCCAAACTGCAGTATGATTCAACAACCTCATTCGCAATACTTTTTAATTTTTCATAGTCTCCCGGTCTGTAAGTTGGTGCATCCAGTTGCGACAATATAAGATCCTCATCCGTACAAGTATTTATCATCTCATCTTCCGATTGTTGTGATTCCTGTTGATGATGTTGTTCCTGTTGGTGATGATCTGCAATGATTTGCAATGCATTATTGGCATTATTGGTAGCGGTCAATGACATTGTAGAATTAGCTTGAGATGAGGATGAAACCACTTGTGCAGAACCTGTGTACAATTTTCCTTGTAAAGCACTTCTGAGCAAGCTTTCAGCAGAATCTACACTTGATACGTTTGCGGCAGAAGCTGCTACCTGCTGCTGTACTTCATTTAAGTGATTTTGATCAGACAACTTCCAGTCATTATTATTGTCACCTAAACCGTTGGACTGTGATCGACCACCCGTTACACCACCACCACCGCACATATCTTTGCTTTCTACAAATCCACTATCCTCGGCAGAATACTGAGACGGTGTAGCCGAAATCGTGTGAAACCGTTCTGAATTTATAGAGCCATCCAATCCAGTTCTATCGTGATCTTGCTGTTGTTGTCGTTCCGGTACCGATTCTGGTTCTAAGTTGAGAATTGCATCGAGATCGAGGTTTGGTCTTAATGACCATGAATCAGAAACTGTTGGAACAGGACTTTTGCAACAATCTAAAGCATCCATGGAATCTGTTTCATTGTTTAGTACAGTAAGGGTATAAATAGCGCCGTCCGTATTTTGTCTATCATTATTTGCACTGCAAGGTCTTATTAAAACAGAGTCACTGACAGGATTGACGTCTATGGTATCGGTGGTTTGTCCAGAAAGCGACTGATGGTGATTATTTGTATGAGCAGACCAGCAATATTTATTCAAATCTTCAAGAAGTATATTACATGCTGATTCTTTGTTGTCATCATCCACTGCAGCAGTACTCCAATAATCACAATCTGATTGATCCATCGAGATTTGGTCATTTTGAATGTTGCCACAGTCGTGATTTCTAATCTGATGATGATGATGGTGGTGGTGGTGGTGGTGGTGGTGACTCAAGGAACTAGTAATAGTGGAAACAGGTGGTAAAGCTGTCAAAGTATTGTTGTTGGTTTCTTTGATGAACGATGTACCATGAAGGTCACGCTGATCATGATCCTCTCCTATGTTTAGTTGACGATCGTGCAAGAAATCCATGGTTCTACAGCTGCTGCTGGTGGTGGTGGTGGTGGTTCGATGTAAAAGACTTTCTTCATCAGAAATTCCGTCCGCAGAGGCACAGTGCTGCGATTGAGGTGGTGAAACAACAAAATCAAAAAAGTCTGTCTTTTCAAGATCCTCATTGCCTCCTCCAGGAGCAAAAGCCTCGGTCAAATCCATTTCTCTTTTTGAGATTTATAGTTGCTGCACAACAAGATTATCTCGAAGACCTGCAAACATAGAAAAAATATATATTATGTAAATTTTACGTGATTTTCATAGATAGCAGTACCTGCCAGTGGGACTACGGTGATTTTTAAAACTTTTTTTAAGATCACACACACACACACACACACACACACAATAAAAAAAAGGTTAAACAAGCACCACATGGTCCTACTGGGGGCAACCGTCATCTAAAAATGACACCGGCTCCCAGTAGAACCGCGGTAAATCATACTTATGGCCACGTCTCACGAACTTGAAATGGGTATATGTGTTTCAACTACAGTAAACCCTAGAGATAGGCCCTCCTGATATAGTCCTTCCGAGACTTGAACAAAAGCGTTTTCAAGGAAACGGCACTCTATCTGGGTAATGTCCCTCAAAATAGGCCTCAAAATGGGCCCAGTCTCAGAGTTTCACTGTATATTTATTTGTCTGTATTATACTGCATATTATACTATATATTAAACTGCACATTGTTTTGTCTGCGACCATTTAAAATTATAAAAGAACTCAACTGCTCGCGATCTCAGGCAAATCCAAAGCTATATACTGGAAATATGCATACCATTACATGAAAGAATTAAACATAGAAAACGTTGTTTACAACCCAACCGATCGGATGACTTCAGCGACTTCTGGAGATTATAAAAGATTTCCGAAAATTTCTATTTATCTGACTGCTCCCTAGGGTGGGCTAAAAAAACTAGTGCTGGAAATTAAAATCAGCCTCATGCTGTAATGTTCTAATTTGAGTCCCTTATAACATGCGTAAAAAGGCACAGCAGGGGCGTGATTATGTCTTAACAAGTTTTCAGCAGGAGTTATGGGTATTTTATGGAAAAATGTGAAATATTATTTGACAAAGAAACGGCTGGACTGATTTAGATGCCCAAAAAATGTATTAAGGGGCAAGTTGTGGCCATGCTGGACAAAAATTATGGATTCAAAGAAAAAAACCTATTCAACAAATTTTTTTTCAATTTTTTCTGATTTGCTTCTGTAATTTTTTTGAAAAAGTACATAATATTTAAACAAAAAGATCTTTAACTTACATGATATAACGTATTTAATTACCAAAATAATCGAAAGGATAATTCAGAGTTTCGAAAATTACTGATTTTGAGCATAGTATGTATGGTTTATCGGGCATAGAGCACAGTGGGGCAAAAAAGCATTTGTGGCCAATTCAATTTTTCGCCCAAAATTTTCCCATTTGACGAAAAAAGATGTTAAATTAGTGCAAAAACTATCTGGCAACAATTTTCATTTTGTGAGAATGTTAAAAAAGTGTAATAGTACAAACAAATTAATGAATAAAAGTCTTTTTCTGGGGTTTCGCAACGGTCAGCTTAATAAAATAAACATTGTTCTGGCATAAATTGTTCTTATCACTTCTTGGGTTTATCCTTACTCATTTGACGTAAGTTTGTAGTTATTTCAACAATTTTTATAAATATATGTGAAGTATGACTATTTTTTAATGAATCCGCTCTCTTTCACGCAATCAACTAAAAGTGTATTTTCAGACCTCTTTGTTAAGACACTTGAAAATTTACATGAAATTGTTTTTATTTTAAATTTTATTATAAACAAGTACACAGTTAGAGCATCATTCTTCTTTGACGAGTCATTAATCGTAATATAAAGCAACCAAACCCAAAAACTGACAAAATAACTCTTAAATCACAAGACGTCACCCTAATGTGCCCGAGAGAATATTGGGTATGCTTTTTAAAAACCCGATTAAAAATGATCATTATCGGTATTTTTTAACGGTACCGACAATTTCCTTACCGGCACGGATAGTGTATACGCTTTTTTAAAACTTTTTTAAAAGAAAGGTACTCATTCCAACATTAACTTTTCTACTATTTCAATTGGTCTATCCATGAATCTTAATAGGTCAAAAAATTGCTTATAACTTTATTAGTTGTTTATAAATACGCAAATCATGACCATTTTTCGTTACTTATACCATTCTAATAATAAATTACAATGCCGGAGTTCCAGTACTGACTGGCTGTACTGGGCCAGTACTGCGCCAGTATTGGCTTGTAATTCTTGGCGATACTGGCGTGCCAGCACTGGCGCAGCACTGACTGCCAGTACTGGGACAGTACTGGCAAACCGCTGGAGTAGGAAAATGCCGGAGTTAATTTAAAAAATAATAAAACATAATTTAATTGCTTTACAGACCATCCATTTATCATCATATGACTGCATATCGTCCGAATATTATTTATAATTAAAAAAATATAATTTTCAAAATTTTTGCTTAATTTTAACACCCACTGTTTCTATAATCTAAGGGTATAACAAAAAAGGTATTTAAAAAATAAATAATAATTGACTGCGAGTATTTTGTCAATACATGCTAATGGCAATGCTTAGAATGAATACATATATTACACTTTTACACATTAAATTACAAATGATATTTCTAATGCTACGGGGTTTCGAACCTACATCTATATATTTAAATCTATCGCTTAGCAGTCGTGAATGCTAACCACGGCGCTAAACCGACTAGTTAAAACTTGCTGAAAAAGCCGTCCTCATAAAGTACAGTTCAGAAAAGTTAAAGTACTAAATTTTGAGCTCTCTTTTTCTAATTATTTATTATTGCACGATATTATTCAAATGTAAAATACACGAATTTCTAACAAGAATATCAATAAAATAATTATTAAATTAATAATTTAAATCAACTACAATTTTTCTTCGTGTAATATTTTATTTTTTTGCGTTTTAGACCATTTTAAAAGTTCTGATAATAAAAGTAAATGAGAATTTAAAATTTATATCGACGGAACTTAGAAATTTGACCACGTTGCGCAACAATTTTTTTTTTTATAACAATTTTCTTTAAACCTTCGTGTAACGTTTTGCTTTTTAGGCGTTTTAGACTATTCTACAACGATTAAGACATACATCCAATCTAATTTTTTCTGAACATTAAAAATTTTTCATGGAGGTGGAACTTGGAATATTTTCCTTAAAAAAAGTAATAGAAAGAAATGTTTTCACCTTAATTGTATAGTCAATTTTTCGACATTTCAAAACACCCTGACAACATTTGGAGACGTGTTTTGTTTTAAGTCTATTTTGTACTACTGGAATAGTGCCGCCCTGGTCGTGCAACCAACGTTCTGCCAGTACTGGGCGAACCAACGGCTGTCTCTACTGGTGAGCAGTACAGGGCCAGCACTACGCCGTTGGTGAACTCCGGCACACTACCGACATTTCCACCTGGGTTCTTGTGTATCGAAATTAAAAGTAAAAAAACAGTACATTTTTTTAAAACAGAATTTTTTCAGGGCAAAACGTGAAAAACCGAAAGTGTCAATGTCTTTTATAAACATTATAGACTTTATACGCTCATAACATGGTGGTTTCGAGCAAGAATCATTTTTCTCTACAACAAACTGATATACTGCTCAATTTATTTAAATATATTTTATCCCACACTCGACCGCAATGGAAACTTTTTCCCTTAAAAATAGGGGCGAAAGTAGCACATATTTCCCGCAAAGCGCATTTGCGGGGCGAAAGTAAAATTAACAGGGTGAAAGCAAAACTATCGGGACGAAAATAAAATTAGCGGGGCAGGAGTAAAATTTGCAAGGCGAAAGAGAAATATGCGGAGCGAAAGTAAAAATTAGTCGATCAATTTTCGAGGCGTGAACAAAGCTAGAAAAAAATGCGTCGGATTCGCTTTCCAGGGCCACAAGGTGGCCACGGTCGAGAGTGGAATAAAATGCTACATGCAACACAGGACAAAAGTAGGTTTTTCCTTCCGGTAATTACCGCCCTTGTTAATGTACTATCATATACTGTTTAACAAAGAATAAATAAAAAAAATCTAAGAGTTTGAAAACCTTAAAAAATTCATTCTGAGAATATCTAAAAAAAACCTAAAAATCCGTAAAGAAAATGCACATGTAAATGATTCTAAACAGGAAATGCATAATTTTTGATCAGTGCCCAACAAACCATACGTGGAATGCTCAAAATCATTTATTTCTCAAACTATGAATTATCTTTCCGATCGTCTTGGCAATTAAGTATGTTGTACTAGGTAAGTCGATGATTTTTTTTAGTCAAGCATAGTGGTAGTATTTCAAGATCGTTTCATAAAAAAATCCGAAAACTATTTTAAAATGTTCCTACATCGTTTTTTTTTGCGAGAAAAAAAATCACTAATTTTTTTAACCTTTTCCTATTCAGTCCCATAACATATGTGAAGTTTGCCGCACGAGTGTGCGAAGTATGTGCGGTTTGAGGTGAGTGAAGTTTGCCTCCCGCGCGAAGCTAGGGTAACAATAGTCTACAAGAGAATCACCTACTACACACACGCTTCCCCACGCGATCCTTATAATTTTAGTTTTTGAAGCTTTATAAAAATGAGATTTTGTGCTACAGAAACTGAGAATAATGAAATATAATGATGAGCATTACGAATTTTTAAAAAATATCTTTTTTCCTCCGCGGAACCTCGAGGATAGAAAAAAATATTTTGATAATAATAATAATAATAATAATAATAATAATAATATATTGAATTAAAACTTTCAATAGGGGAATATGGGATATAATGCTCCGCTTTGAATTAAATTCCCCATAAATTACGAATGAAATGTGATTTTCATGTGTCTATTTTTTAAGGTGAAGCTTACATTATGATAGAGCATATGCTATAACTCCAAAAATATTTTTAATAACGTCATTATTTTACTTTAATTAATCAGTGGATGTAACAGTTCACCCAGCGTACCCCATACCCTGGGGTATAGTGACCGTCATATTACTGTCGTCTTTTTAAACAATCTAAACATTGTACAATAAAAATTAAATAATATAATAATTTTGGAAAGTGTAATGTGACGAAAAAAATTACTTCAGACATTTTCAAAATTAATAAAATTTTTTCGTAATAATCAAAGTGAAGTATGTGGCAAACGCAGTTATAACCTCTTACTCCCTACGTAAATACATGGGCTCGACGAGGTGCGACATAATGCCTGACATGTGACGGTGCAGGATTTCATTAATTTTATTATATTTAAAACGTTTATAGAAGCAAATCATGATAGCAGAAGTTTGATAAATTACTTCACTTATTAAAACCTAACATTTCCATGCTTTAATTATTTCAAAATATGCTGTAAGTGCTTGATTTCTGCCAAAGACATTTTCATTGATTACCGCAAAAAAAATTTTTTTTTATAAGTACTCTTCTAAAGCGTATTTTAAAATAGAAGTTGCACCAACTAATATTTTTCTAAACACAAAAAGCTATTATATGTAAAAAAATAATATTGAAATAAAAAAATACGGCTGTTATTTGTAATTCTCACCATACCCTACGCTCCCCTACTCCGAAAAATAAAAATTTTACGGAGGTTATATAGGATTTGAAATAAAACTTTTCAGTGCCAGGCTATTTTTTATTTTCAATTTTTTTCCGGCCCACCCTACTACTCACTCTATATGTTATGAACTGGTTTCTGGATGTTTTAAGAGAATTCAAGAGACTCGATGCGAATTTTTGTAAACGGAAATGAATTCGAGTTACTCCAAGTGACTTCAGAGATTTATGTAGAATTCACCAACTTGAGAAGAATTCAAGTGATTTGGTATGTTAATTTATGTGACTTGATGCAAATTCAAATTCCTATAGATATTTCAGGAGAATTCAAGTGACTTGAAATTAATCAAGTGTATTCTCTGGTCTTCAGATATTTGAGCAGATTTCATTACAATACTGTACACCTGACCTGCAGAGTTGTGAACCGCTCGCATAAAATATGTTTGATTATTTATTTCGCATATTGTACTAAAAATATAAATCGTACACTATATTTTATTTGACGGTATGCTAGAGAGACATTGGGACATTGGTATAAGTGTTGGTTGCGCAAATCCTTCTCCAAGTCCGGACTGTGTACTGTACTAAATTAATATCGATAGAGTGCAGTGCAGTGTAGGCGAGGCACGGGGTTCCAGCAAGTAAATGCCAGATGTAAGTATACATATAACATTCAACAAAGTTTCGCGTTCTAGGCACTCTTTCAATTGGAAGTTCTAATCGAGGACGTATATAGTAGACACATTCCAATAGATGCGCTAAATGTTTGCAAGCGATGCTGTATGCGCACATGATATTTTCGTAATTTCGTAGATGCCCTATAATTTATGTTTTGATTTGTCGATAGTACAAGAAGAAATTCAAAAAATATGCATTTAACAATATCTGTCAATTGCTGAGGATCGATGATGCTGGCGCGCGTATATAAATATCGAGCCTGTGCCTTCTTCGGGCTAGTATAAGTTCATCCAAATAGGAATTTAGGGGCTGTACAACCAAAATGTCTAAAGTTCAATAGTTCCTGCCACATTTAATTCGGCCTTTCACGATACTGAGTATTGAAAAGGGTCAATGTCATTTAATGCCGGTATTCGGCGAACTGATAACTTGATTGCTACCCTAGTGTTTGATGGCGGAGCACCCGATGAGAAAACAGAAAAAAACAAAGGGTGGATCTAACGCCAATTTCAGGGTACCATTTTCCTGAGACAAAAGTCAGTCTAGGTTGTGTGAATGGTACCATTACACAATGTATTGTTTCCCTCGGACTTGGGGTACGAATCGTCGTCACCTGCTGTCAACTATTCTTACAGTAAAATTAACTGCATTATCAATGAAAATAAACGTGGTTTTCTGCCATTAACATTTTGATTCTTATGAACCTTGACTGTTTGCATCTCACTACAATCCTATATCATCTCATGATGACTTATTTAAATGATTAAATAATTGAACACGCTTTAACTCCGTTGAATGGGCGAAAACTGAAAGCAATTTGATTCCATCCGTTAAGTATAATTGTCCACATTTTAATCCGGAAAACCTCCATTTAACTCCAGGCAATCCCGAACAATTTCTCATACGGTCAAGTTCACAACACTTTGAAATTAAGAAGTGTCGTTTTTCGCCATATTTGAAATTCCACCAAAAACATCCGCGATGCAAAAATTCTGCCCGTACAACTATATAAATATGTGAAACCTAAGTTGGACAAGTAATTTGGGGAAAAAATATTCATACTAAAATATATGAAGAAACTTTTTTATGAAGAGCCCTATTGCAGTTTCAAAATAAATTTTATATAGCCACCTTAAACATCAGCGACGTGGTATTCTTCCTAATCTTAAAATATAAGGAAAACCTTAAATTTGAGATTCCTAAAGTGATTGGAAGAAAGATTTCTGAAAAATATTCGCAGTACACAGAAAAAAATTTAATTGAACAGGTGGGTATTCAGTCAAAGAATCGTGTAATGATGACCAAATTTTAGGAAAGATGTATATAAGAAGCAAAAATGAATGTCAGACAATACTGAATTATACTAAACTGGTTCAAGCTTTTACCTTGAGCTGATGCTAAGAAATTCACACTCGTAAGCAATCACCTGTTTTGCGCACTTGTATCACAAGTAGCTATGTATCAGATTTTAGCTAGAGGAATCAACTTGTGTCTAAAAATATGTCTAGAATCGACTAGATTTTCGGGAAGGAAAGGCTACAAATGTCCATTGAATCGCGCTGTGCTCGGTAGAAAATCTCCTCTCTAAATATGAATCAGGGAAAAATTCACTGATTGATATAGTGGTTGGGCATATCACAAATTAACGAGTTATTTCTGACTTATTCACTAACCAGTGCGATAACACCAGAGTAACACAAGAAATAGAGCGTCTTAAGTTTTACAGTAAATCGTTATTATTAATATTATTATTATTTTATTAAGTAGAAAAAATCATTTCTTAATGAAATAAATTTGTAATGTTTTGAGCTGTAAATGAGCTGCAGTAACTGCGGAAAAAATTTCGTCTGTTCCATATAAAACTTACTTACTTATAAGTTATAACGGGTGTGCACCCTGGAAATGATATGTCATCCCTGAGAAAAGATATGAAAGGTCTGTAATTTTTTTCCTATCTTTTTTTTCTGCAGTTTTTTTCCTATAGTTTTTTCGCGACCACAGAAAAACGAAAGGTGAAACGACAGACGAAAGTGACGGGCTCTAATGAGGCCTAATTTATAATAATGCCGTGCATACGTCATATACGTTGCAAGCGTAATGCGACTAAAATTATTTACGTAAATTGACTTTCAAAAACATATCATAAATAGCAAAAACGGAACTAATTGTGTTTTTTCACTGATTTCCTTGACTCATTTCCGGCCTTTTCAATCAGTGAAATGACACTGGCAATAACTGATATTACACTGATTTAGATTGACGGAGCCTATATTGAAAATATTTTTACCTGAAAAAATTGAGTATCAGTCGAAAGAAGTACCAAATAAGCGAATGTATATACCCCTCACTCTAAATTCAAAAGATTTGAAATATTTACTAGTATCAATTAGTGGATAAATTCTAGCTATGAATCAGTAGTTTTTACTGATAAGTTAGTAATTGTTATTGATACATTGGTACACAATAACTATTTTACAGCTGGAATGGAGCCACTGATTGAATTTAGGAAACAAATTTAATTGATTCAAATCAGCTAATGGCCTACAGGCTTTTCAGTAACGGCCTGATTTTCAGAAAACCCCAGGATATGTACAGATTCTTTAATGAGAATAAGCTTATGATCTTACCAAAATAGATGTCGCTCCAGAAAACGTCCTGTCATATATGACTCCTCTTCATTAAAGTTAGTCGATAATGCAGCCGTATTGAAAATCAGGAACGAGAAATCGCCAGTCAAGAAAACACTTTGCATTCATTGGTGCCTAGTATAATCTGAAAAAAAAAAAACAGTAATGCCATATATTATAAATTATGTTCAACACTTTGCGCTTCGAGGAATATATAAAAGTAAAAATGTTTGCTGTAACTATTAAAGTATACATGAAGTAAATTCAGTAAGAAATAAATTTGCAAAAACTATCTGAAATAAAAAATTAAGGAATTTTGTTTTCTAAATGGAAAATCAAAGTAAAGTTAGGGATTAAAAAAAAAATTGCAAGACTCAGTAAATTTTCATATTAGCTTTTATAAAAAATAAAATTCGAAAAATTAAAACAAGTCCTTTATTTCGAGGAAATCAGTAGGTCCACGATAAAATATTAATTATCGGGGAAACTCAGGGAATATTTTTAATTGCTAAGTTTTGCGACCCCCCCCCCCCCCACCAGGTGACGAATTGTGACAGTCTGTGACAATTTCACAGATTCCCATGGTCAAAATGTGATATTGGGGGAGGGGGTCGAAAATTCGCCAAAAAAATGTGACATCCCTTATGGAAGCTCCCTTAAGGAATGTGGGCCGAATTTTCGGCCTACCATGAACTCCTTGGAACAATACGCATAATGATCATTTTCCATGTTTAAAAAAATTCAAACAAAAAGACTAAAAATGGTTTTATTTAAAAATGAAAAGTTAACATCATGCGTATATCTCGTGGTATCCTAAGAGGACCAACAAAACTATTGCGCAGCCACAGGTCCGTGCAGAAATTGCCAAATATTTGCCTTATTGCCGACTTGGGTCAGATCGGGGACAGAATTTGTGGATGTTAAATTTGGTCTCCTCTAAACCCCGGCTTCGCAGCCAATCTTGAGAGTAGATGGCGCCCCATTAATTTCGGGGCATAAAGTGGGTTGATTCCACCCAGCAAATAAAGTACTTATAATTCAAGTCGAAAATTCGGCTTATTTTAAGGTGTCACAAAAAGAAGCATAGGCAATCTGAAATTAAGAATTACATCTGAACATTCAATTAAGGGAATTAGATTCCTGAAATTCAGGTCGGGACTATTTAAACATCAAGGAGGCATGGCCTGAAATTCAGGTGTACTCGCTCTTCAATTAAGAATATATATTTATACTGAAAGTTAGTGTAACCTTAAGTTAATACACTATCCTAATTGAAATTAAGGGTAATATTCTAACTAAAAACCAGGAATTTCACACGCCTTACCGACACTACTCAGCTGTTTTTATATAATAGTTATTCGTTTTAGAAAATATACAAGTTGGGTTCGAAATTGTAAGAAAATACAGGAAAAGAAGGACAAACGGAAAAAACGGTATATTGGGGGCAGGTGCGGTCCAAGATTTTCAGACAATTGCGTTTCGTAATGTATTGAAAGGGCGCTCACGTTGCGAAGTAAAAAGTTTTGTAATAATTTAATTATTTTGATGGGTTTAATAATCCAAATATTGGCTGATAACTGGAACTGATTTTGCTTCAGCACATTTTTAAATCTGTGAAACGAAAACTCCTCGAATGATGGAAACATAGTATCATAGCCGACACTGATCAACGCGACATGGAGTATTGGAGTAGAATGCGACTAGAATAAATGGCCACGAGCTGTATAGTAGCGCCAGCGTTCTGTAACGTCATGCAAGGTAGAACGAACCTGAAATTCAGGAAAGGTATATTCCTTTATTGTAGGTGACAAAATAAGTGAAAAAAGTCCAAAGCGAACACAAGAAGAGTACGTAGGCATCATAAATAACAAAATATTCCTGAGTTACGTGTTAAAGACTATAATAAGTAAATTTATCAAGTATGTTAAGAAGAAACCTAACCTCGAAATGAGGTTATTTATTTATAAGAAAAGAAGCAGAAGTAATATTTAATGTGTAGAATGTGAAAACGAATTAGATCAACAATTACGTGATAAACATATTTATTTTCACGTATTTTTAGGTGATTTAATATAATCGGTATGCGAATACAACCTTTTTATTGTAGTATAGTCGTTTCTGTAAAAATAACTTGAGGAGCTCCGCTTGGGCACCGATGTCTGAACCCTTCAATGTAACATTTCCAACTTTGCATTTGCTATTATTTACAATATCATTTTAAGGCGAAATGTCTCAACGAAACTTGTTATCTACTTCTGTATTGACGCACTTTAGTATGAAGATTGAAGATGTAGATGTACGCTTTCTACTTGTAAATCTGACACCTTCAAAGTGGATATTAAATAAATATACATTTTCTCAAGATTTGTAAAAGTAGGTACAATATTTGGTAAAAGTTAATTTTTCGGACGTAACCTCATATTTTGAAAAAGTAAATTGACAACATTCCTGGTGGTGACCCGTGTGGAAATTCAAATGGGGAACTAGGGGTATTCGTAGGGGTCATATGATAATACATCCGCGTGGAATATTAACAAATATTTAAAAGTGCTCAAATTTATCCATGATTTAATACGCAACATATCCTACGCTTCAAAATGCATAAATTTATGTAACTAAAATTCCCCAAAATTTGTGGAATACTAATTTAAAAAGAAAAACTTTAGCTGAAACGCAGCAATGGAAGAGCTTCGCTCTGAAGGAACCGCCATGTTGGTCAGGGTAGTCTCTGCTCCAGGCAATTATGCTTCGTTACGTGTGGACTGCTGTCTTAAGCACTCGACGCGTCATTTCTGTTGCGCGAGAGGCGGCACGTCGCGCCCTTGCGGATTTTCTTTAAAGCTACCAATCCAGAAACGCAAGACTCAAATGAAGGTGGTAGCGAAATCTGAACTGTACGGCAGTGTCTCCAGAACGTGGAATTTTTCGGCCCCCACCACCCTCCCATCTGGGAGCGACACATTCAAACGTAGCGTGTCGGTGAGTCGACTCTGTTAAATGCTGCGAAGCCCAGCCTCGTGTAAAGCCGAAAATGCACGAGCAGGAACCCGAGCTCTTCCGACCTCACGAATGACGATCTAGCTGCTCCTCAAATCTATTCAGGTTTTGAAATCCCGAGTTACCTTGGAACCATTAGGCTTATTGCGATGAGGAAAATATAATGGACTTTATGTAAATAGATATAGGAGAAAAGACTTCTGGGTCTAAAATGTTCCAAATTTTGTTCTGCACGCCTTAGTCATAATTTTAGTAAACAATTGATTTTTCACAAATAAAAAACAAATTTTCGACAAAATAGTTAAATTTTCAACCTAAGAAATTAATTTAAAAAATACATTTTTAACATTGTTTCATCTATAGAAAAGAATTTTAAACTAAAACAATAAGTATTTGATCAAAAATGGACTAGTTAAATTTTCAGATAAAAAATAGAATTTTCAACGAAAGAAATTAATTTTCAACTAAAATTATAATGTTTCAACGAAAAATTGAACAGATAAATTTTCAGTTTGAAAAATAATAATCAACTCCAAAAAATCAAAGTTTCCACAAAATGTTTAAATTCCCAAGCAAAAAATTAAATTTGCAAACAAATAATTTAATTTTTAACCCAATAACTTTCTACCAAAAACAGAAATTCACAATTTTCGAAATCA
Organism: Belonocnema kinseyi; assembly: GCF_010883055.1. NCBI lineage: Eukaryota > Metazoa > Arthropoda > Insecta > Hymenoptera > Cynipidae > Belonocnema > Belonocnema kinseyi. The sequence continues at coordinate 157,739,430 of NC_046658.1, read as the reverse complement.
ATTTCAAAATAACAAAAATTTTTGTTAACAAAATAGATAAATTTCCAAAACAAATAGATGAACTTTTAAGAATTTTATACCAATATAAAAGAAGTTTAATAAGAAATGGATTTTCATCCAAAGAAATGAATTTTACATTAAGCAGATGAATTTTTAAACTAGGAGAATAATTGTCTACCAAAAAAGAAGAATTTTTGACTGAGAAACGTCAATTTCCTACTAAAAAAGTTCAACTAAAAATGATACAGTTACATTTTTAGTATAAGAAAATGTTTTCTCAACAATAAAAAAATCGATTTTTCAACAAAACAGTTAAATTATCAACAAAAACAGTTATTTTAAAAAATTTCAATTTTAAAATAGTTTAACTTTCGATGGGAGAAATGATTTTTTAACTGAAAAATGTTTTAAAACACACACACACAATCGAATTTACAACAGAATAGTTTAATTTTTAAACATATAATTGGATTTTCAATTAAAACATTATTTTTCAACTAAAAATGGAATGGAATGAATTCTGATAGAAAATTAAAAAAAAAAAGATCACAATTTTTTAACATTATTTCGTAATTTTGCCATATTATATAATTAAAAAAAAAAGGAATTTAATTCTTACTAAGCCTTCTTGCGCAATTTTGTTGTGCCATTTTTTGTTATGTTTATGTTGGTTTGTAAAATTTGCTTTCAAATTTGAATAAGTTTACGAGATTTTCAGAAAATTTTAAACTATTAAAAAATAATTAAAACTTGCAAAAAAATCAGAAAAAAATGGAATAATTCTTAAAGATTAGAAGATTAGAAGGTCTGATAATAAAAAAAAAAGAATTATTTTTTTAATAATCGTTTGAAAATTTTTTATAATTTTTATTTAATCAATGTACTTGAAAAAAAAAATTCAAAAAGATTTTGAAACACATCACACGATTTCCTAAAATTTAAAAGAAGAGTGTAGAAGATTTTAAAGCAAAATGTTTCAATTTGATAAGATTAAAGATTTCAAAAAACGCAAATAATCCAGTAAATTCAGGGAATATTTAGAAGAATGGAAGAGATTCAAATCTAATTTTAAACTTAAATTTTTCAGAAATGTAGATTTTCAAAGATTTCAAGGAGATAAAATTATTTTTCTTAAAATTCCTGTGGAAACTCTAGAAGATTATATAAGTCAAGTTTTTTACATCCTGAATGCTTTTTTTAAATTTTAAGAAAAATGTAGTGAGTTAAAAATATTTTTTAAGAATTTTTTTTGTTTTAAACGTATTAGAAATATTGAAAAAATTGAAAAAATCGAAAAAAATTGAAAAAATTTCCCAAAATGTATAAAATATTCATTGATATCTTCCAAACATCTAAATGTCCTAAATATCTTTTAAAAAGACTCGAATTTTTCTAATATTTTTTTAAATCCAATAAAATAAAACCATTTAAAGTCCTCTTGGTTTGTTTTTTGAAACATCTCTTTTCATGCTATTTTAGGCTATAATCACTGCATGAATATCTGAACTGTCTTATTTTTATTTTTCAAGTGTATTTCAGTCTGCTTTACGTTTAGTGAAAAATCATATGCTGAAAAACGATAAGAGAAATATCTATTTCTTCAACTTGAACTATAATTTGAAAGGCGATTCTTCATAGTATTTTACTAACTAATGGATATATTTTTATAATTTTATTCCTGAAAATGATTCCCTAAGGTCAAAA
>NC_046658.1:157705278-157737626 GCF_010883055.1 Belonocnema kinseyi | reverse complement strand
GGCGCATACTTTGAATAAAATATTTGTTATCATTCTCTTGAAATAAATGTGTTTTTTTCTTGAAAAAATACCGGTTTCATATGTATACACCTGGTAAAACGTTTTAAATTCTACAAGATATTGGTAACTCTCTTGAGTTTTTATCGCAAAAATTTAAAAAATCATTCGAAATGTAGAAAAAAAATGCCTTATAATCTTCTAAATTTTCCCAAGGATTTGAAGAAACTTTGTTTATTCTCCTGAAACCTTTCGAAATTCTTTTAAAGTTCATAAAGTTTATCTTGCGTTTCTAAATACTTCTTAGGTTTAAATTTTGTTTGAATCTCATCAAGTCTACCAAATACTTCCTGAATTCACTTGATTATTATGTTTTTCTAATCTGTCAGAACTTCCAATCTCTAATTTTTTTAAATTATTCAAATTTTTCCTAATTTTTTTTTTAATTTTGCAAAATAAAAAAATGCCTTCAAAGTCTTTCATATGCTTTAAGAATATTTGAAATCTTTTGCAATGTTTTTAAATCTTTAAAAATAATATTTTTAAATTAATTGTTTGAAATAAAAAAGTATACTAATTATTCCTTTAAAAATCTTTACAAGTTTTAATTATTTTCGAATCGTTTCAAAATTTTTGAATATCTCTTAAACTTACTCAAATTTGAAAGAATTATGTTCCTTAATTTTTCTAAAGTTAAGTGATATGGAAAAATTACGACATTTTGTTTCAAAAAATTTGACGACTTTTTAAACATTTTATGAATTAATAAAAAATGTTTTGTAATCTTTTTTCAATTTTCTGTTAGAATTCATCAAATTTTACGTGTAATTAAAATAAACTTTTTTTAATCTCATTCAACTTGTTCCAAGTTCTCTTTCTTTAATTTTCAAAATTTATGTAATTACATAATCTGATTGAAAATAATTGAAGCTCTTGCGATTAAAAGCAGGGATTCTGCTTGAGAAGAAATGTGCTGAAAGTAATATAAAAAAAAAATCATTTTAATTTTAAAGACTGATAATTGTACACAATTTCCAGGCGCATCTTTCTTATTCTTCTACAAGAATTTTTAAGTTTTTAAGTTTTTTAAATCAGTTTATCCGGCGTTTCTAAAACTCTTCCGAACATTAAATTCTTTTTTAATATCATCAATTCTACTCAATATTTATTGAATTTATTCGATTATTTACATTTGTTTTAAATTTGTAATGTTATCGAATTAAAACATGTTAATTTTAAAACTTTCTACACTCTTTTTCGAAATTTTAGGAAATTGTTTGATGTGTTTAAAAATCTTCTTTAATTTTCTTTTAAAGCACATTTTTCAAAATAAAAATTCATTCAAAATGTTCACACGATAATTAGGAAAATAATTCTTTTTTTCTAATCTTCTCAGGTTTTATAATCTTTAAAAATTATTCAAATTTTTCCTGATTTTTTTTTTATTTTTCAAAATTAGAAAAAAAGGATCTTTAAACTTTTGCAGATACTTTGACATACTTTGACCTCTTTTTGAATGTTTTGAAATGCTTTAAAATAATCTATAAAATTAATTTTTCGAAATAAAAAATTATTTTAATTATTTCTAGAAACCTCTAATATTTTTTTTCATATTCATGAAAACTTACCGAATTCTTGAAAAACCTTTACAAGTTTTTATTATTTTTGTATCCTTTTAAAATTTCTGGATATCTCTTAAGCTTACTCAAATTTGAAAGTCGATTTTTAAAGCAACATGTAATTTAAAAAATTGTGTAACAACATTTCACGAGAAGGCCTAATAAGAATTTCTTTAAAATCTTCTACAGTCTTTTTTTTAATTTTAGGAAATCCTTTCACATGTTTAAAAGTCTTTTTTAATATTCTCATTAAGTACGTTTTTTTACAATAAAGTCATCACAAATTTTCCTACCAATCGTGAAAAAGTTCTGTTTTTAATTTTGTCGGACCTTCTAAGCTTTGTGATCATTAAAAACTATTTAAATTTGTCCTGATTTTCTTTGAAATTTGGTAAAATGAAAAAGATTGCCTTAAAATCTTCAGATTCTTTATTGAGAATTTGAAACATAGTTTAAAATGTATTGGAATTTTTTTTAATTATTTTTTTTAAATAAAAAATTATAGTAATTATTTGTAGAAATCTCTAAGAATTTCCTCCTTTATTTACAATCAATTTCCAATCACAATTATTTTACAATGAAAGTACAATTTTAAAAGTTAAATTTTGTAATTTTGAAATAAGTATTTTAAGTCATTAAAGATTTTGTGAAGATTTCATATACAAGAAAATAAGTATTATCAGTTTGTTAAAAAATTTATATGTAAATAATTATTCTAAGATTCTTAAGAAAATTAAAAAACAATTTTAAACATAGTTTAAAATGTATTGGAATTTTTTTCAATTGTTTTTTTAAAATAAAAAATTATAGTAATTATTCGTATAAACATCAAAGAATTTTCTTCCTTTTCGTGAAACCATACAAAATTCTTTAACAACATCTTTACAAATTTTAACTATTTTCTATTCGTTTCAAAATTGCTGAAAATCTCTTAAACTTAGGCAAATTTGAAAGGTCATTTTTTTAACCAAAATAAATTTTTTTTAAATGTGCAACAAAATTGCGCTATAAATTGCCTGAACTTTCAATCTCTTGACACCCTGCGTAAATCAGTTTACTTAAAAACTCCTCTAAATAGCCAGTTAGCCACCGAAAACGAATCGTGAAGTCGGGAGAGCTCGGATTCCTGCTCGTGCATTTTCGGCTTTACACGAGGCTGGGTTTCGCAGCATTTAACAGGGTTGACCCACCTACACGCTACGTTTGAATGTGTCGCTCCTAGAGATGGGATAGTGGCGGGGGCCAAAAAATCCCACTTTCTGGAGACACTGCTGTACCGTGCTTAATAATTTACTACTGGTATACTGTTCTTCACTGATTAATCAAAAACTTTTTCTCTTTCCAATTTCAACTACATGAAGGATTAGACTTTATTTACATATGTCAAACCTTTCAGATCAATTTAAAAATAAGCATCTGTACAAATTTAGAGTCTTATGACTTTCGGCAGACTTTTCACCTACATCTATATGTATTTTTTCCAATATGGATTTTCTTAAAATTCCATACAAAGGTATAAATGTTCCTAGAAATTCGCAATTTTATAAAAAATACAACAAAAAAATAAGACTACGCCTTTTTAAAGATTTTGATCGTTGTTCTTTTACAAAGTTGATTTTCGTACAAAATTATTAACTTAATCATTATGTATTAAGTATATTTGAGGTGAATTTAACATTAATATATCTTTTCTCGAAAAAACGTTGTAAAATTACTGTTAAATATATTCTTAGTGTTTTAGAATTAATAAAACTTACGCTTTTTTTAGATATTACCTCATTTGAATAAAACCTCGCCGAAAACTCAAACATAAGAATAACCCGACCGGAGCCCCACTAGCTCCCGACCAGAGTCTGAAGATTACCCGCACGGAAATTAGTGAACAAAAAGGCCCGACTAGCCCTTGACCAACCACCGACCAGGCCCCGACTGAAATTTTGACGACAAAAAGCCCAACCAGTTCCCGATTAGTCCCCGACTGGGTACTTTGTCAAAATTAATAACCCGACTAGCCCCCGATTAGTGCCCGGCTTGTAATAGGGCCAAATGGGGTTATTTCCACACGGGGACTATAGAATGGCGTTAGAAATTTAAATAAGCTGGATATAAATTCGATACGTTGAAAGAGGAATATTTTTCCTTTCGCATAAAACCGTCAATTTCAGAGTGGGTCTTATTATTACATACTTTCAAATCAGGAAATTGATAAGAAATTCGTTTTATAGTGCGTAGCGCCAACTGTTATTTTAGCATCTGTGAGTAGTTTTATAATCACTGCTGTTTGCCACAACAGCAAAAGCTACACTAATGTAATGACCACCCCATACTACTTGACCCCACTATTGTTAATGTATTTCTGTATCTACAAAGTGGCCCGCTTCCCTATTCTAATAGTAATTAATCATAATTTTTGCTACCAAAATATAATTTATATCTACTTGAAACTCCCAAATTATGTGAAAATGACGACCAACATAAAAATCTTAATATCATTTATAAAGTTTTTAATTATAAATTCGAATAATTCGGAATACTTCTATTTGTGTATAATATATGGCTGTAAGGAGACTGACCGACTTAATTCCTACAGCCTACGACCTATAGATTCTGACATTTCCTTCTAAAGGCCGGCCGGCTGCATTGAAACATGTTTAGGTTTATTGCGCAATGCGTAGAGGGAGAGAACATACAATTTTCATAAGTAGAATCCAGTGACCAGGTTCCGGAACAATTGCCCTTTGTATTTATTGTTGTCTTTTTAATGACCAGACTCGGAACGTAACATATGTATGTGTGCACGTCCATATTGAAACGATCTACTTTATCGATATGGAGGTACGCATATTAGGAGCACATTCTCAGGTATATTGCCGATACATTTTCCAAAATAATCCAACCCTTTAAAAATGAGGATATAAGTTTTTTTCAAAGTTGATAGTCCACGAAACAGCCATTTGAGAAAATCTAAGTCTTATATTTTCTCAAAAGGCTACTGTTTCGTGGAATAGTAACTTTCAAGTTTTGAAAAGGAATACATTTCTCATTGAGAAAGTTAAATAGATTTTTGATTAGAAATCATCAATTTAATGCTAAACAATAAAGAAAGCCTGTGGTTAGTAGTAGTCTGGCTATAGTAGTAGTAGTAGTAGTAGTAGTAGTAGTAGTAGTAGTAGTAGTAGTAGTAGTAGTAGTCTAGGCCCTGGCTAATGTTCAAACGTGGGTCAACTCCGAATGAAACGCTAAATTTGGATAGAGCCAGTCTTGATTGCCAGGCTAGATCACCGAGCTTGGTCCAATCTTGACACCCTAGATTATTATCGATTTCACGCCATCCCGTGCAGAAATTGCCCAACTTATTCCCATGTTCCGACCTGGGTCCGATCGGATTTTTCACATGTGACCGCAAGGGGGTAGAAAGTGTGGCTCGCGTCGGAACCACTTCGGGTCGGGTTAGGTTAGACAAGATTATGTTAAGTTTACTGTTGTCTTTGTGATATTGTTTTGTTTACATCGAACATGAAATGCCAAAAGCAAAAAGTCCATTGCGAGTTCGGAAGCACCGGATTGTCAGTGGGATTTCTTATATCCGTATTATATCCTATTTATTTCAGTCAATAATTAAAATGTACAAAAAAGTTTTAAGTAAAAATTGTAGATCTTTCAATAAAACACACTTTATAATGAATATATTTATACACTACGACTGATAGTTTTCTAGAAAATATAAGATAAATATGAAAAATCGCGAATGTCATACATCGCTTTATACAAAATATATGAAATTCCGGATTAGTAACATTATAGATTAAATGGTTTTAATATTTTTTCTCGAACATAACTTCACTTTTAAAATTTCATTCCACGTGCCCTATGTGCGTTAGTCAAACAAAATACATTCCAAAACAATATTAAAAAATTAAAGGGGCCTCATCTGGCCCCCATTTTTGGAGCCCAGATCTGGGCTCTGTCGGGCCCGCTCGACACCCCACAAAAATGTCTGCACGGGATTTATTCTTAGACAGGTCTTATTTGTTTTCTACAAAACTCATCAAATGTGGAATTTTTTTATTATATGTTGAGAACAAGGTATATTACCCCGATTCGTTAACCGTGGGTCGTCTTAACCCAAGGTATTTTTCTTTTGTCTTATTACTCAAAATCCGTGTACTCCGGAAATATCTGTCCCAACCCTAAAAAAACTTTAAGACTAGAGGACCCTCTGTGCTGAATCGCGTTTCTTCAGTGGCAGCCTGGCCTTCGCAGTGAGCAGATGAAGTTCGCGTTGCGTCTTAAATGGCCCATGATAACTTTAACGTCGGTGCAAACTAGTTTTGAGCGAAAAGGTAAGTTTTTAAATTTTTATCAAGTTTATGAGTATTTTCGAAAGATTTCAATTTTTTGAGTCATATACTGATTTTTCTTTTCTGCAAGCCACGATGAGCCACGATGATTTTTTCATGCACTTAAGTCTCCACGCATGTTCGAAATATCAGCAAGCAGTTTAAATAGCTTATAAAAGATTTTATGGTTAAGTTAAAAGCACCATACTAATATGACACTAAATGGGACTTACTCGTCGTTTAAAAAAAAAATTGGTTTGAGGTTCGGGTGAGAATAACATCTATTTACAGTTTGCAGTTTGAATCGCTTTACTATCTATTTAGAACTGAGGATAATATGGTTGCACATTTTTTTACTTTTAAGCAACAATTTTTATTGTTTTTCAAATTCTTCAACTGCAACTGGTTCACAACAGTTTTCCTCATATTCATGAATTTTTTCAAATTTTTCATATCGCCCCTTGTATAAAAAACAATGCTCTAAACTTGACTGTTATTAAATGTACCCGAAAATCCTTACTTTTTTACATTTTTCAGTCTGCTGAGCACAACATTTTTTTACATAAACGTCTTCAAGCTCATTTACGCAGAACACTTTCAGCTTTCATATGACTGATTTTTTGTTACGCTAGAATTTTTTTGACTGAACTGTTAAGCTTCAAAGGAAGATGCCTATGATTTTCTCGCAGATAGTAGATGGGGCCAGGTTCGAAATAAAACGTGATACCCGATCGGGGCCCAAGCGCAGCGCTCAGAGATAACCCGCTCTGGCCCCGATTTGGCCCATATTAATTTATTTTTATTATTCTTAATTAAAAGGGATTCTTAAATTAAATAATATTAAAATCGTATATATTACCTCCTATACTGAAATTTGAGAATATAAAAATCAGATTATCAAACAGATCACGATATAAAAACATTTGCGTATGTGAGACTTGAAGCAAAATATTTTGTTTTTAACTTTTTTTGGAGAAAAAGGAAAAAGTTGAAAGACGCAATATAACAGCCATCATTTGTGCATGATAAACTATTCACATACCGATTATATTAAATCACCTAAAAATACGTGAAAATAAATATGTTTATGACGTAATTGTTGATCTAATTCGTTTTCACATTCTACACATTAAATATTACTTCTGCTTCTTTTCTTATAAATAAATAACCCCATTTCGAGGTTAGGTTTCTTCTTAACATACTTGATAAATTTACTTATTATAGTCTTCAACACGTAACTCAGGAATAATTTCATGTTTCCGATGCCTACGCAGCACTCGTCTTGTGCTCGCTTTTGACATTTTTTTCACTTATTTTATCACTTTTTCAATTATTCATTGAAATATTTTTAACGTTTCACACTTTACATTGAAACTTGGGAGATTTGGAATCAACCAACTTTAGGCCCAGAAATTAATAGGGCGCCATATACTGTAAAGAATTGCTGCTAAGCCGGGGTTTAGAGGGGGCCAAATTTAACATCCACAAAATTGTGTGCCCAATCTGACTCAAGTCAGAAATAAGGCAAATATTTGGCAACTTTTGCACAGGAAGGGTCACATTCCTTGTCTGCAATGCGGGAGAAAAACCGCAATTTGTTAATCAGCAGTGTGTGCGCATGCGCAGTGAATCACGCATGTGCAGTGCATCTTCATTACTTCTTCCGGGAGCAATAGAGCTGCTGCCAGAGAGATTAATGAAGAAGCACTGCTCCAGCGTAGCCAAATATACGCACGCACTTGTCACTGATTAAGAATACTCAATTCCGCACACAGTACTCCGACTCCCATGCATTTTTCTGGCCACATATTTGTTGCGCCAACAGAGCCATCTTCAGTTGTCCTGGAGAAAGAGATTAATCTATTACGTCACATACTAACTGTAAAATCATTTTCAACGTCATAGGCATTGCGTCAATCTTACACTTGCTCTTATTTCCGTATAATTTTACACTCTTATTTTAGCCTTTTTATAGGATATCTGCGTACCTAGGAGACTGAGACGAGATCGCTAAGCGCGAATCGAAGTCGAGTATTGCATACACACGACGGTAAAAAGGCGTTTGCTTCCTTGGTGTACAGTACACAATACTTTGTGTAACAAAGTTGTGATCTACTAGTTTATTGAGTCTAAAATTTAAGGTTAAGTTGACGCGGCAATAAGCGTACACGGGCGACAGAGAATGCTCACGTGCGTAACACGATTATGAGCCCACCCATGTGGAAATTTCTTCATGGGCCTGAGCGGGCCCAAGCCTGGAAAAACGAGGCCCTGGCCTGGCCTGGCGATCAAACCTGGGTCAAGCTAGAATGAAACGCTAAATCTGGCCGAGGCCTCGCTCGATTGCCGAGCCAGGTCCTGGCTTGAATCTAGCTTATTATTGATTCCGCTCAGCGCCATTTTATTTTTAGGAAGGTTTGTTTTTCTTCTATAAAAAATTGATCAAATCTGAAACCATCCATTTTATGCGTGCCGCAACACATCTTGTTACTCCCTTTTCAGTATAAACTTGATGAAATTAAAAACAAAAACGTTCATCAAGAACGTCAACTCAAAGGAAAAACTAAACATCGAGTGTTAAGCACGGAAGGGTTTGACGTGAAAAATCTAAAAGGAAAACTTCATTAGCACTGTCCACTATGTTCTTCTCATACACGTCCCTCTCCTTGCATTTAAAAAGTATCAACGAGCAGTTTAAACTAATCACGAAAATGTGTGACGTCACAGATACACTGTTAAAATTTTTTAGAGCTTTGTCACACTCTTATTATACGAGTATAAGGCAAAATTACAAGACCGGTATCAGAAGGTAACATTGCAATACTTGTACTGCAATTTCTGTGTAGAAAATGATCGAGGCAAGAAGTGATTCGGGGCCAAGATAGACCCTCCTGCCCGCCAATTGGTCGATATTAAGACGATCTTTAATAGAGCTGAGTAGAAGTGAAATGTTTTTATATGTGGTCAAACGCTCGTCTAGACTCTAGAGTCTAGAGTCTAGACGAGCGTTTGACTATGAAAATCTATTCTAGATAGTGCACGTTAAAATTATGTCAAAGTGTCTAAATGATAAAAAAAAAAATTTGTTTTTGATGTACATTTTTCAATTTTTCATTCTTTATACTTTTAAACATCTTGAATATTTTTGGAAATGTGCAAAAAAAATTTAAACATAAAAATTAGACAAATTTAGCCCTGATAGACAAGCCTTCACGCGGCTATTGCCCGAAAAGACTGACTACACTGTTAAAAAAATCTGATGAAAATTTATTATAAATACATTGAGTAAAGTCATTTCCATATACCGTACAATAATGTCAACCCTTGTTTGCCACCGCAGGGTAAAAAAATACCCCAGGCCTATATTTCAACAACAACACTTCAAGCCAAATAGCATCACGCTGGATCGATTATTATATTTTTTATAGCTGTCTAAAATTGCGTGGGCTATAAAAAATACCCCCATGTGGCAAGTACGTTTGAAATCGATATTTTCGAGTACATGTTTTGTTTTAGTCTATCATGTAAAATGTAAAAGACAAGATGACAGAAAGACTAAGAGAGGATGTTCATCGTGTGTTTAGGCCCAGCGTGTATTGACCACGCAGTATTGTTATGTGTCTCGATTGTCAGGGTGCATAAAAAAGTGTCTGAATACTCTTAAATGCTAAGTTTTTTTTTATATTATATTTCTCTTTACAAATTTGAAATAACTAAATACAGTTTGAATAATAAGTAAGCTCAAGTAAGTAAGTAAGTAAGTAAGTAAGCTCAAAATAGGTAGTTCATTTTTTCACAAAATTTCTCTCTTCATTTCTTAGCATAAATGTACTTCTGTCGGTAGAAAATTAAATACTATTTTTGCCTTATACTAATAGACCAAATGAAGACTCAGTTAAAATTTTAGCTCATTCTAATGTAGGAAACAAAAATTATGCATTTTTTTGTTCTAAATATGGCTAGTATATTATTCTGCAGAGGTGTGGCAAGCAAGGGTTAATGTACCATCATGCTGTAAAATTAATATACAATTGTATAATTACATGTATGTTAAAGTTGTTAAAACAGAGTGCGCGAAAAGACGCCAATTCCTTCACGGAGAAAAAGATATCGCACAATGATATCGCAAAACCTCTATACTGCAAGAAAGCGCAATATGATAACGTACAATCAAGTCCCGGAGTTTTACACGATATTATAATGCACTAATATCACAGAAAAAAAATGAAGTTTAATTTTGTTACTGTCGTTTGCTAGGGCGTGCTTAGCAGAAATGGGAAAAAGAAAGAGTATGAGTCAGTTCGAGCTATAAATCGGGACACCAGATTTAAAACAATCATAGAAAAAATAAAAAATTTGCTGCAGGTAAGACCTGCAACGGTTAATGATTAAACATATTTCGGCGAAAGTTTTACTGAGGTTAGAAAAATAAGTCTGAACTCGTCGACTGCGTCGCGCTGAAGTGAGCAAATTTCGGTAAAACGTTGTGAATTAATAACAGAAAACACACAAAAAATTTGTTCTTACTGATATATTTCCTCCGAAATAAATCACATTATTGTAGACGAATTAGAACTTATTTAATACCATTTAGCAAAAGCGCAAAATGTAACTGACGGATGGGAATCCCCATTTCTTACGTTATAGATTGCACAATTATGCGGTATATAATGTAAAAACTTGCAATGTACGATATCACGATTCCTAGGTATTATAATGCGATAATTACGATATATAGCACAGGAATTACGATATATATTGTAATTTATGCGATGAATACACTGTATATGAAATTTAATATACATAGTTTTTTAAGGCGATTTCGTATACTGAGGTTTTAAATTTAATATACAAATGTATAATAAATGTGTATTAAGATTTGAAACATTTTTAACGGTGTATATGGTGAGAAGAAACATAAATTTGTGTAGTATTTACTTTTCATGTTTGGTACTTTCCCGATTAAAAAAGATTCGACATGAGTTCGACTTGGTTATGTCTTGAGTTCGTCTCCAAGACATAGATGTCTTGCTGCGAATCAAAACTGAGTCGAGACTTATGGCCACGGCAGTTAAAACGGCGTTTAATTGTCTCAAGTCGAGTCGTCTACTTGTTTCAAGACAGGCCTTGTCTTGGCTGAGATGGCCGAACATTTTTCGACTCATAAATGAGATTAAAATTGATGAATGAAAAATCTGTAATTATTAAATTAGTTATTTTTCATTTCAAAATTCATAATCTATGGGTCTGAACGAGTATAACCCTTAAAAACTTTCTTCAAAAAGATCAAAATTGTTACTTTCTAAAAGGATCTCCTAAGCCGTTAGAAATACGTAAAAACAAACAACATTTTCGGTATCATCGTCAAACAAGTATAATACAAATAACAATCCGTAAATAAGTTGATTTAATATGTATATTGTATAAAAATATACAAGATTGTTTAAGCATTAACAAAGATTAACTTTTATGACTGTTAGAAATAACCTTTTTTTATGGCAGGTATACGCTCAAAGTTATAAACCGCTCGTGTTGTAGTCATAAAAATACGACTCAAGAGGCAAATTTATGTCTTCAAGACATAAAAACTTGTCTTCAAGACATACATTGAAGTCTGGCTCCATCTCAAAACTGAGACATGCTCAAGTCGACCTTTTCGACTTCAGCATGTCTTGATTTGGGGCAATTCAAGTCGAACTCAAGTCAAAGCATTTTTATTCGGGTTTGAATATCCTGGCTTTTTTTGGAAATGTGAAAAAAATTCAAACTCCCTAGGCCTTTTTTTTAATGTGCAAAAAATATTTGAATTTCATAATTGGAAATTATCGTGGCTCTGACGGACTATCCAGCACACTATTAGTGCCAGAAAATACGAATGATAATATAGACGATAATATAGAGAAAATATAGACGGTATGGACAATGGCACAGCAGGGCGCAAGGAGGCCTTGATAATTTTCTACAAAGGTTTCGAAGAATATGCGCCGTTTACCATACCAGTATTGTAATTTCACTTTACAATACTAGTATTGTTTTTTTGTCTTACAATCACTTAAACCCACCTAGCAGATGAATGATTTTCTATTTAAGTAATATATAATTATTCCTTAGCTAACACACTCGACAATGAGAGCTTGGTGGTTCGGGTTCGATTCTCCGTGCCTTCGAATTTTTATATTTTAAACATTTTTCCGCAGCATCAAATTACAGGTATGGCTATATTACAATACATATATGGCAATATCTCAATACCAGCATTTTAAAACTACAATATTTTTGTATTGGAACATTATCGTTTTGTGTTTGCTTAGAGTTTCGACGTGTGACGCCAAGTGCCACCTTTGTTTTAATACGCTCCTCATCGTGTATATCTGCCCCGGTCGTCACGCTGCCATTTCTAATTGGTTAAAATATCACCTTGAAACACATAAATCGGACCACTCGATCTGGTGCAACAACTTTAGATCACGAAATTACCCTATCCGGGCCCGATTTTATCATCCCAATCATGGCCAGATCAGCAATAGTGAAAAGAAATGGTGATTTTTGTACGGGTATGTGCTGATATGTGGCCATTATATATTTGTGTTATTATTTTTTACGGCATATGCATATACAAACATAAATACTCGTATATTTATATATATTTTAGGGCGGTCCAAAAATGCATTGCAAATTTTTTTTCACTTTGAAGAGCAACATAACCCCCCCCCCCCCCCCCCCCCCCCCCCACCCCCTCCCAATGTTTCCATTTCCGGAGAAAGAAAATCCGAAGTTTTTCTTTTTTCGAAATTCGAATATTAACATGTTTCATCGGGCACTTCAAACTCCCATTTAATTTACATGGGAAAATTTTGAATTTTTTAAAAAGTGAACACATGCTCCATGGTTTCATCGAAACGTGCCATGACTTTTTAAATAATTTTCAATTTTTTAAGCAAATGTAAATTATTGAAACAATTATTTATTCCCAAACAAATGTAAAAAATAATCGAATTTTCTGATTTAAATGCCCAATGGGAAATGTCGGCATTGAGCCGTAACTCACATCTGCCGCAGTACTGAGCCAGTGGTCTTGCCAACATCCCGCCAAATCTTGAACCAGTGCTGGCGCAGTACTGGGTAGATTGACCATGCTAACGTCCAGTCAAGACTTGGCGAACGAGTACTGGAGCAGTACTGGGGGAATTGCAGCTCAATTAGTGTACCGATACTGGCAAAAATCAGCACGTCAGCAACGTGAGAAGTTTTTTACAAAAATTCAAGATTTTCTCAAAATTTTATACCTCGACTTCAACTTTTAGCATACCCTAAGAAAATTGTTACAAAAATCTAAAAAATATACCAATCGTATCTGAGTTGAGTACCCCGCCAGTAGTCAATTTCCCATTGGGTGTGATTGTTTGCCATATTTTGAAGTAGTAATTTTTTTTTAAAAAGATTATGTAATTATTTAAACAATTATTTATTGTTTACTTTCAAAATTTCTAGAAATTAAGCCCGAGATGTCTATTTTTTCAAATTGATATCCTGTGCTACTTTTTGTTGAATAATTACATGAACTTGATACGTTTCTTATAATGTTTAACATATTTCTCTTTGTTTAAACCATTTTTATTTCCTGAATCCGTTATTTTTGGAACTGAAAAAGAAAAAATGAAATAAAATAGAAGCACACACAATTATCTTTCTGACTGTATAATGTACAGATAAAATAGATTTACCACTTTTTAGAGAACCTAATGCGCGTGGATTCAACATTTATGAGAAACTAATGCGCGTCGAGAAATGTCTGAGAAACTAATGCGCGTCGATATATGTGTGAAAAGTAATGCTTAAATCATTTACTTCACAAAAATACTTCCCAAATCGTGATTAATTGTATGTCTTCCATTTTATTTAATTTTTTTAGTTATCGAAAAAAGCTGCTTAAGCAAATAAAGATTGTTTAAACAAATAGAAATTTATTAAACATAAAAAAATGTATCTAAATTATGCAATTATCAGACAAAACGTAGCATATGACACTATTTTGAAAAGAAAGTTGATATCTCTGGCTCAATTTTTAGAAATTTTGAAAGTCAAAAATAAATAATTGTTTAAATAATTAGATGATCTTTTTTAAAAAATTTCACTGCTCCAAACAATGACACACAATTACATTTCGATCAGAAAATACGATTATTTTTTACATTTTCTGGGAATAAATCATTGTTTAAATAATTTAAATTTGTTTAACCAATTGAAAATGGTTTAGAAAGTCATGGTCGATATCAAAATTGTCCATTAGTAATTATTTGTAGTAATTATTTGCGATGGTGAGGGTGGGTCGGAAATAAAAGTTATTAGTATAGTTTTATTTCGCAGACACTCCTCTTCAATCCCTAAAAATTTTGATACGTATAGAGGAAACCTTGGAACATTTGTTGAATAAACACACACACACACACACACACAGGGTGTCCCGTCACTTATAGAACCCCTCGTACTATATGATAGTGTACAAAAAAATAAACAAAAAAAGTGCTCTGAAAAAAAGTTCTGCAAAACTTATAGTTTGGGTACAAAAAAGCATCACATTTGAACCCAATCAACCAACGACCAAAGCTTTAGCGACCACTTAAGCGCCCACACTATCTAACTCTTGGGATATAATAAGTTGTCGCTAAGGCTCGAAATTCTCTCCACATTGGTTGATTAGGTTCAACTTTGAAGCTTTTTTGTGCCCTAACTAAGCTTTGCACAACTTCCTGCTAGAGGACTTTTTTGTTTGTTTTTGTCTGCACTATCGCATTGTACAAGGGGGTTACACAGGTAGTGGGACACCCTGTGTATACATATGGCCAATACACACACATGACCTTGAAAAGCGGTACTTAAGCTCGGCTCTGCAGGCATGAAAAACACGGCGATATCCATGAATTTGTTATATGAAAGCATATGGACAATAAGTCTCCGGCTCGTGCACTCGCCTGTGGCTCTTACTGCAAACACACATTCGTCAAAAATTTTTGGGACTCCACCACACTTTCAAACTACGAGTGCAAGGCAAAACTAAAATGCCGGTATGGGGCAGTTCACAAAGTACGTAATACATTTTTGAGTAACATTAATCAAACCCCTCAACCCTCTGTGCTGCTTTTTCCATTCGTCTTAAAATGGAGACAGGTACTTACACTCACATCAGCCCGTCGAGAAGATGAGGAACCATCTGTTTTAAGAATGATATACCTCACTAGTCTAGTGTGTAACGCACTCGACTTAGAGCTTGGTGGTTAGGGTTCGTTCCTCAACGGCTGTGAATTTCCATTTTCTTCAATAAACTTTTTTCCCCAACATCACACTACATGTATGACAATGTTGCAATACCAGCATTTTAAAACTACAATATCATCTTGTATTGTAACTTTATCATATGCCTCGGAAACAAACTTCCGAAATACATTGATTGTAAAGTTCTAACAGAAATTTTGTACAGTGTACGTGTGTGGCTCGAAAGTGAAGGTGTTGGATTAGTTATAGAGTGTGTGCGACGATGCCGATGCCGACGACTACGATGACAGCGTATCGTTAAGCTGCAATGGTAAATGTGTGTAAGGGTAAGGAACTCGAATACACCCAGAGGTACGCAGGTATGGGTGTGTACATGAAACGGATCAGAGATGAAGGCGTATGTGCGTACATTACACATCCCAAAAGTAAGCCTGTGTGTGTATGTATACACGCAGGTGTGCGACCCCATCTATGCTTGCACCGTGCACCGCCAAGCGCCGCGCGTTCACTATGTGTTACACTTATCAACTTTGACCAAATATTTTCATGCTCAAGAACCAAAATATAAGTGTAAGAAAGAAGTTTAAATGTTTTAGAATATTCATTGAGTGGATAAAAATGTCAAATAACCTTTTACTCGTCGTAGCACGCTACCAGATGTTGAAAATGTTGACTAGAACGCTGTGCCTGCTGCTGCTGCTGCGGCTCCTGCTACCACCAGATACTCCACTTTGTCACCGTTTGTCGGTCATTGCGATAACCACTCTCACTCACTATTATTATTTAAGTCAAAGATGTGTATATTTTCATGAGAGATTCTTAAAGGTATGGGCAAAATAGTCAATCTCAATACGGCTCTTTTCTAACATATGCGTTCTAGAATCTCTTTCTTAATTGTAATGTATCATAGTGATGTTTAACTTTTTTATAAGGTTACTTGTTGAATTACGTTCTGCTTTACGGCAGTGTGCACATCCTACTTGAATTTTGAGAGATGTGTGCTTCATTGCATTTAAGGTTAGGTATTATAGACGTATGCGAAGATGGTTTCGCGCAGAAACACACAACATATTGGCATCTGAACGAGACTCATATCTTCTCAAACTGGAAATTATTTTGTACATCAACACACACACACGCGCGCACAGAGAGGATCTGGAGCACTACATGTAATCACGTACGAATATGTATTGAAGGTGTATAAAATATTGACGGATAACTCACTATTAAAGAAAAGCTGGCGAGCGCGACCGTTCGCCACTTGGCTCAGACAAAGTAGAGAAGGCACGATCCTTCTGGGCAGCGCGAGTGTACCAGAGCGCGAGCGCCACTATAGGTTCTTGAGTCTCAGAGGCTGGCAGCACAGCTACGTAATCCCTGCGTCCATTACTTCTAGCTAGAGTACACAAGACAGTTTGTTTTTCAAACAGGTTAAAATCATATCGGCAACCGACGGCGGTAGTTTAGTGTATGGGAACTGGCAGCAACCTATACACTAGGTAGGTAGGTATGTATTTTGCCGCGGGCTACTCCAGGTATAGCGGTACTTTCACCTCTCCTGTCCCCTCGACCCGTTCTCCTATCTCTTTCCTCATCACATGAAACACCCCTCCTTGTGGTACATATTCTCCCTTCCATCCGCTCGCCCCTTGTTCGCTGCCAGCTCCACCATCACGCTCCTGCTGCCTGCCGTACAGACTACGGAGCGGCACGGTGCGACGCGGCGCGGCGTACACAGTACCCCTTTTCATCTCTTTTTCTCAATTCTTATATATATATATATAGATATATACATCACGCAAGCGGCACTCAACACGCTTCAATATACACGATCATGTATTATTTAGGTTTGCGCACTAAAGGAAATCTGCACGCTTACCAAAACGCGTATTTTTCTGTCGCACGACAAAGTTTTAATAAATACGAATTATGAGTCTCAAGCGAATCCTGATGCTGCATCACTGACAAGTGCAGCAGAAATGTATGTCAGTTATTTCAAAGACGGTGGACGCTTCTCTCTCTCTCTCTCTCTCTCTCTCTTTATAAATCAAAAAGTTTTTAATCGGCCTACTCGAGCTCTAAACGACTTTAAACTAATTATGTATATATACACATTGTGGAATGTGCAGTCTTTATTTGTAGATTTTTTGAAACAATTAAGTTCACATATTGTATGTTTTGACCTAGATTTTACATTCTTCTCCTCCAGCTCGCTTTTTAAAAATAAATCTCTTTTTAAAATAAGGATCAGCGTTTTAATGTGCGCGCATCAGGAATTAGCTTCAAGATTGAGAAAAGTGGTTTCTGCCCGCTCATTCAAGTCACCGCATGTTCTCACATGAGAATCAAACCACTCTGTTGTCTACCTGACCGGGAAGCCGGGAATTTGGCCGGGAACTTTGTTTCCTGGGAGAAAAACCGAAAATGACTGAGAGTATGGGATTTTTAATTTAAAAATTTTGTAAATAAATATAATTCTGGCCTGCAAAAGGAACTGAGGAAATATATTTAATTGTGACTTGATGTAAGAAATTTTTAAAAAGAATTATAATTCAGAATTGAGACTGGGAATAGATTAATAAATATTTTTTTAAAACCTTTAACAATTATAATTTGGACTTTGGAATAGAAAACTTAGTAATGAATTACAATTTTGTCTTTGAACAGGTAATTTTTGACACGCAACAGAAAATTAAGAGAAATAATTTCAATTCTGATTTATAAAAAGGGATTCAACAAAAACAATTCCAATTCTCAGTTAGAATTGATAATATTTGGAATATTACTCGTTCCGAATTAGAAAACTTTTTGATCTTTTCAAATGTTTATAAATCTCTTAAAACTTCTAAAGATCGTTTGAAATCACATTCAAACCTTCTGAATTCTTTTGAATTACAGTGTAATTATGATTTCGAAGAACAATAGATCCCTCAGAATAGTGGCTAACGATACGGTCAGGCCTAGTGCTAGCTAAAAAAAAAGTACACTTTTAGCTAGGCCCAGACCAGACCATTTGGCCAGCATCAAGTCTGGAAACCAAACGGTACCTGATCTGGGCCGCGCGAGCACCAGAAGATTTCCTCACACGGAAATTATGTCCTGAATAATTTAGATTTTGAGGATCCTAGAATAGTATATCATATGCAATTATGCATGTTAAAGTTATAAGTTTATTGCCAATTGCCATTCAATAATTGACAATACCCTTTTGTTGAAGCTCCTGCGGGTTTAACGAATGCATTTTCAGCGTCCAATGAAAAAGTGGTTACTTGTACCATGTGAATTTGAACTAGCTGAAGTAAGTGAAATTTCTAATTGTTTGCAAATGAATATTGATCTGCCGTGAAATACATCTGCACTTTGAATTGAAAAAAACATTTACTTCAGCCAAAGAAATTTTAATAGGATTAATATAAGATTTTTTGATTAAATAGTATATCAGCATCTAGAGGGAGAAGAGGGACTTTTTTGACGAGGACTGAGAACATACAGAAATCCAAAAATTCCGTCTCCCCCTTGGCGAATACGATATTTTTAAAATAAAAAATCCTCCCACCTCGCGGGCACATTCTCGTAGTGCGTTGCGCGCACGGTTCACTTCGCTCGCAAGTTAGTATATTATTACAATTCATAACATACATTGGTATTAAAGCAGACGTAGTTTCATTGTCTATTTTAACGAAACGCGCACTCTTAACAAAAATTTGGTTATTAAACATTTTATTGCAAATTCTGCAGTTTCAACCAAGAGTCATACATAGATGGTTAGTGTTTTATGCTGAGAAGTTCAACCAACCTTTAGCGGCCTTGTGTTAGACGGGAGTTGATATGATCTCATTTTCACATTCTCTGTATAGCCTGATTTTTAAATTAGGTTTTCAATTTCTTATAAATAATCAAATATGATGGAAAAATTGCCATTTTATCTATATTTGACGTTCTCGGTGCTCGTCAATTACATGAAAATGGTTAAAATCGCCCGAGTTTAATAAATTAACATTAGCTAAAGATATCCCAATATTATATATTAAACAACAGAATTTTTTATAAATAAATTATTTTTGTTGAAAAATCTTTTCTACGATTTTCCATAATCATACGTTTTTTCTAGTTATATTGTAAGAAATTTGAATGGAAATTATATGATATTAACAAAAATTTCTCCCAAAACTATAACTCTTTATATTATAAAAAAATTTAATGAATAAATCCAGTGATCAGGCATTTTTCGATAGAAAAATTCGTTTTTTTTTCAATGTACATTTTTATAAATTAGAAACTCTATGATAATTTTAGAATAATTCATAATTTGTTGATTAATCGTGTGATTTTTCAAAAACAAATTTATTAAACAAATAAATTATTCGGGTAGATGCCCGAATAATACATCTGTTTGTTAAATTTTTTTAAAAGTCTGACATCGAAACAAAACAGAATTTTTCTGTAAACATATTCCTCAATAATGCGTTTGTTTATTAAATTTATTTTAAAAAATCACAAATCTGATCAAAAAGTTATAAATTTTGCTGAAGTTTTCATCAAGTTCCTAATTAAAAAAGTTGACAAAAAAAAACTAATTTTTCTGTCGACAAATGCCTGATTGATGCATTTGTTTAAAAAAATCATAAAATTGATAAAAAAATAATAAATTTTTCTGAAGTTATCATGATCTTCCTAATTAAAAAAGTTGAAATAGAAAAAAAAACGAGTTTTCTTGTAGACAAATGCCTGATTAATGCATTTGTTGATTAAATTTGTTTAAAAGATCATAAAATAATCAACTTATTATGAATGTTGCTGAAATTCTAATTAAGTTCCCAGCTGAAAAGACTGGCGTTGAAAAACCCCGAATTTTTCTGCCGACAAATGCCCGAATAATGCATTTGTTTATTAAATTTTTTTTTAAAGTTTTAAGAAAAATCAACAAATTACGAATTTTGCTAAAATGATCACAAATTTCCTACTTAAAAATCTGCTCGCTTTGCGGGAACATTTTTATCGCTCGCTTCGCTCGTAAGTTTGAACGCGCGACGATTGAATCTCGCGCTTCGCGCTCGATGATGGGCTACCTCACGCTTCACGCTCGAACATAATTACACCTCGCGCTTCGCCCTCGGATATTCATTCTTTTCATTTGTAATGCTTGAATAAAACTTGAGCAGAAAGATCTCTTTTAGATGGCAGCATTTATATGCGTCTTGATATTCTGAATTGTCCACTTAATTAAGTATAGTCAAAGATTAAGTTTCTCAAAGCTCTGTAGGCTTCGAGGTACACATTCTCATCGTGACACTCGCGCTGCGCGCTCGATTTCCGACAGACATTTGTAAGCAGGTTTTGTTGGATATTTTTTTTTCTCGTAACTTTCGTCGGTTTTCCACACATTTTTATTTAATTTTTTTACTTCAAATGTTATTTTTCACTAATAAAACAAAAAGTACGCGTCCTATCAAGAAGTGATTCTTAACAAAATTGTAGATCTTTTTTGAGATACCAATTTTAGTTAAGGGGGTATTCTGGTCTAGAAACCCGATTTTCGGCCATTTTTTGAAATTGAATTTAAACAAAAAACAAAAAATATTTTTACCATCCATTTTTATACATTGGACAATTCCTTTGGAGGATATGTTCTTAAAGGTCGAAACATTGAAAATATGCAAAAAAATCTAATTTTTCAAAATTCTAGACCAGATCAAATCATTAATTCATTTTTTTTCGTATTCTATGTAGTTTTACCACAATATGGAATTTTTTATTTTTTATTACTTTTTGTGCAATCAAAATTTGAATTTTCAATTTTCTAAGAAAATCCAAAAATATGTTAGGATAATCTTGTATGGCTTTCGAAAAGTAATGTTTTTCTTTTTCTGATTTTTTTTATATCGCGCGTTTTTTGACTTAAAATTTTGGTTTTCGGTTCATTTAAAAATTTTTGAAAATGCTATAACTCTCAGAATTTTCATTTTATCAAAAAAAAATAAGAACAGTGAATTGTTTGTCCTGTTTAATACTATAAATATCTGAACATAGAATTTTCAAATTCAGAAAAAGTGGCCTCAAAAATTTTCAAAATGCGCTCACTTCTTTAATTTTTATCAAAAATGGCTGGTTCACAAACTCTTCCTTTCTTTTGGGACCTAAAAAAAGTTTGCCAAAGATGAATTTGATTCGTTCATTTTTTCGAGAGTTATCGTGTATACGGACGGACGGCCGGTCGGACAGAAAGACAGACGCCATCGTAAAAACCTGATTTTCGGATTCAGGGGATCTCAAAACGTGGAGATCTGTTGAAAAACAGTGAAGTTATGTTGAAAAATGCCTGATTGCTGCATTTGTACATTAACATTGTTTATAATATAAACAATTATAATCAAAAGAGAAATTTTTAAATACAATATTGTTTCCATTTAAATTTCTTGCAATATAACTTGAAAAAACGTATATTTATGGAACATGATAGAAAAAATTTGTTCAACCAATAATTTGTTCATAAACAAATGTTTTGTAAATTGTCTTATATTGGATTATCCTTAACTAATGTAACTCTTTGCAAATGAAGCGATTTCAACCACTTTCCTGTTATTGACGAGCACCAGTAACCTTGAAAAAAGTGGTCTCAAAAATATTCAAAATGTGCTCACTTTTTGAATTTTGATCCAAAATGGCTAGCGAACGAACTTGACCTTCACTTTAAGCCACTAAAAGAATTTCCTAAAGGAAAATCCAATCATTCAATTCTGTCAAAAGTTATCGTGTTAACAAAAAAACCATCCACGAAAGAACAGACATACACATTCTTAAAAACCAGTTTTTCGGATTCAGAGTGTTTCAAAACATGGACATTTGTCAAACCGGGGGGGGGGGGGGGGGGGGGAGAGGTTCAAATTTTACACAAATCGAATACCTTCTCTGATGAGAATATGAAAATGGATGAGTTCTGACATTTCTCAAAATACAGAAATGAATTCAGCCCATGTTAGATTTGAAATTCAGAAAGCATGATTCACGGTATTTTTATGGGTAATTTATGAAGTGTAAATTACCCTAAATGATCCAAAATTAATTTTTAAAATTCTATAAATTTCCGGAAATTTATGGAAGAATTCAGTCATTTATGGTAATTTTACAAGTGAATATGGTAAATTATATCGTACTACCCAAAATGAAATTTTAAATACTTATAGGAATTTCCGGAAATTTGTTACATTTTTGGTAATTTATGGTAATATTACAGGTAGCTTATAGTACCTTACCATAAATTTCCCAAAATTCAATTTAAAATCGTCTATAAATTTTCGGAAATATATGAAAATTTTCAGTCATTTATGGTAATTTTACAGGTAAATATGATAACTTCTTATGAATAACCCAAAATTCAATTTTAATTTTTAAAATAAATTTACGGAAATTGATCAAGTTTTTGGGTAATTTTTGGCGATATTACATATAATTTATGGCAACCCCGGAGAAAATACACCACCGGCCCAGTACTGGCTTGTAATGTTTAGCGGTACTGGCGTGCCAGCACTGGCGCAGTACTGACTGCCAGCACTGGGACAGTATTGGCAAACTTGCGGCGTACGAAAATGCCGGATTTAATTTTTAAAAATGATAAAAAATTATTTAATTGTTTTAAAGACCATCCATTCATCGTCATACGGCTGCATATCGTTCGAATATTATTTGTAAATACAAAAATATCACTTTCAAACTATTTGTTTAATGTTAATACCCACTGTTTCTATAATCTAAGGGTATAACAAAAAAGGTATTTAAAAAATAAATAATAATTGACTGCGAGTATTTTGTCAATACATGTTAATGGCAATGCTTAGAATAAATACATATATTACATTTTTAAACATTATATTACAAATAAAATTTCTAACGCTAAGGGGGATCGAACCTACATATCTACACCTAAATCTATCGTCTAACAGTCGGGAGTGCTAACAACTGCGCTGAATCAACAAGTTGAATCCGGAAATTTTTGGTAATTTATGGTAATTTGATCAATTATATGGCAAAATTCTAGTATATGCAATCAATATTTATGTAGAGTTTTTACGGCGAGTGGGCTGATAATCGTAACATGCGAGTTCATAGATGTATAATTTTCATTATTCGCACATCTGACGTCACTTTTCAATCCCTAGGCGGTAAAACATACTTTTTACTCCCTAGGATGTTAAAAGTAGAGCTTTAGCCCCGCTTCATAGACGTCGAAAATGGCTGAAATCATGCATGTGTCATAAAATAGTACATACATTGTGTATCGAGAGCGTAAGGCAAAATAGCCTTCCGCCCTTGATACACACTATACTTTTTGTCTTACCCTCCTTGAAAACAGGCATTTGATAAAGGAAGTTTGGTGCACACGCCCAGGCAGGGTCTGGATCGAGAAATCTCGCTGTGTCTCTTTTAGTTCTCCCTTTCACCATTTTCCTTTTCTTCATTTTCTCTCCCTTTTCACATTTCACTTTACCATCTCCATTTTCCTTTCCCCTTCTCACATCTCACTTTTCCCTTTTCATCCATTCCTCTTTCTCGTGTTCCTCTACCCTTTCCCCTTTCCCCTTTTCACCCTTTACCTTTTCCCAATTCTCATTTACCATTTCTCCTTTCCCCATTTTTCATTCCACGTTCCCTTAACCATTTTTTTTTGTCTATTCTCCCCTTTCCCCCTTTGTTTTTTCCTTTTTCCACTTCCGCCTCACGACCTATTAGTCGGAGGGAAATATTTCTTTGAATCAAGGAAATAATAATTCAAGACAAAAATATGCATTTTAAACCAAAGAAGTGACTCATTCTTTCAAATAAATGTCCCATGCATGCATGGGAATGAATGTCTCTTGGAACTGAGGAATCTTCGAATTGATCAAAAGAAAAGACATTCATTTTAAACTCAAGATGATGTTTTACAATAGGCTTAAGAAACTATTTCCTAGCATCAAGATCTTGAATATTTGAAGCAAAAAAAAATTCTTCATATCAAAAACATGGATATTGGAGTCAATAACTAATTCGTTCAATCTTAACTTTGAAGAAGTATTAAATTTAAGCAAATCACGCCGAAATTCACTACTAAAATATGAACTTATTTCAGTTGAATGGCTATGCATTTATCTCAGTGAAATATTTTGCTGATTGGACAAAATATCTGTGTTGAATAGTCAGTCTCCCTCGTGTTTTCGAAATTAAAAGAAAAATTTATTTGATGAAAATAAATGTTTATTAGTTATGAATAATATAATTCTACTAATCAAATGAAACATTTCTTTGACAAATGAAATAAGAATGTATGTAAACACAATATTTTATTCATCTAAAGAAATGTTTCATCGGCTCAACTTTGAATAGCTCTGAGTCACTGAAAATAGATTATGAAAATTCTGAAAAAAAATATATCGCTTCTTTAATTCTTTCTGTGCACAATGGTGAAATTTAAAGTCAATTATAATTATTTGTTAATAAGTTGGTAACAAAAACGCAGGGAGGTGTCATCTCCGAAAGATGATACTGCTGGTGCAGTAGCGCCAGCAAAGTGCCCTGCTGAGAATGCGGTTGCCTCGATTATCGTAAAGTCTTTTGTATTTTTCCAAAAAGAAAATAACTTTTTAAATATTCAAGTGCAACTTTTTGCTTATTGAAAATACATTTACAACACTGTCAATAGCCAGAAATGTGTAATTTGCTTCAAGAATCATCTCTGCACGTTCCTTATAGTTTCGGAGATGACGACACCTCCCTGCATTTTTGTTAACAACTTATTGATCAATGATTATTGTTGGCTCTAAATTTCACCATTGACTACAGAAAGGATCAGTGAAACCATATTTTTTCAGAATTTTCATCATTTATTTTCAGTGACTTAGAGCTATGCAAAGTTGAATATTCGGAAATGATAATATGATTACGGTACTTTTCCACCTTTCATTTTCCAGGAAATATTCGCTAATGATGGGAAAATTTTGAAATTCTGTATCAGTATTGTCAAAACCTTCAAATGCAACATGCATGTTGTCTCATATTTTTAACATTTTTTTCTGCTGAGATTTTCTCGAAAATTTGTACAAAAATCAAGGTGCCTATATTTTTTTGGAGAGATAGTAGATACGCTTCGACATTTATTGCCATATTTTGGAACTCCTGAATATTCTTCAAGTTTTATTAGCTTAAATTGCACAAGAGATTTTACAGATTACGTTCTGTCAATTTCAGTTTTCTCCCTTAAGTATCATAAGTCCTACCATTTGAGTAAAGGTAATCATTTCCTTGAATCTACGAAATATTTATTTGAAACAGGAAAATATGACCAATAGATTCATTTCTTTATAAGGTTATATCAAGAAACAATAAATGTTTAGTTAAAAAACAAATATTGCTGTAAAAGAATATTTTCCTGATGCCAAGAAATAGGATTCGAGTATAAATACATTTAGTTGAATTAATAAAAAATTTTTTTAGTGTTTCTCGTGCTAGGATTCAAATGACCACCGGTTTCGAGGATGGCTGTAGTGGACTTTAGTGGTAAATCCAGAAAGCAGATCGTCCAAACGTAAACATTCAGTGGCACTGGAACCATTTCCAATTGAAACACATAATATTACGGCTCACTTCCCCTTTGTCGCTGCCCTGCTGCATTCAGTTTAATATTTTTCTTGCTTATTTTGTAATAATCAATATTACCAGGAACTAATGGCTACAACCATGAATACATATCAGTGTCGTCCGACTGCAAACAGCCATGCAGACAGGCATGGGCAAAACTGGGATGCTATGAAAAAACGGGCAAGAAAGTTTGTGTAGGATTTCGTAAGGCGAGGCACTTTACTGTTAGATTCTTCATCGTATTTTGCGTTGTTTAGCCTGTTTAACTGGTTTTTTTAGACCTTAAAAAAGTACACTAAAGAAAATTCGGGATAAAAATTTTCTTGGAAAATGTAGTGCGTTTTCAGTCTACAGACCGACGAAAAGACGCGAAAACTGCACTGTTAAAAATTTCTGTTGGAAGCTTTCACTACATGTATTGAAAGTTTATTTCCGAAACGTAAGGTAACGCTGCAATACACAATGCTGCAGTTTCCAAATTCTGGTATTGGTATTGCTACCTTACATGTTTTGGAATTTTATGATACAAGTCTAGTAGCTGGATATCTCGACGCCCCTGGAAGAGAAAAATGAGAACAACAAATTTAAATCATTTCTGAGAACACTTGTTCCTGGCAAACAAATTTCTGCCCGCGTGAAAAAAGTTTGCACCAGATCGAGCACTAGGTAGTATAATACGTATTCTACGAGAAATTTAAAAAAATTTTAAATTGGTGAATAATGAAAACAGTTCCAAATAGTTAATCGACGACCCGGGTGCACCAAGTCGCTCCTCGGGTAGTTTAGCACGTGTTCTACGAGAACTTTTTCAAAATTTAGATTATTCCAACAGCCAAAACTACTAAAAATTAGAGTCGACCTGGGGCGCGACCTCGTACACCCGGGTCATCGACTAACCATTTGGATTTTTTTTCATTATTCACAAACTTTAAATTTTTTCAAGTTCTCTTGGAATACGTATTTGTACTACTTGGTGCTCGATCTGATATACCCGGATCGTAGACTCACAATCATTAGTAAATTTTACTGTTGAAACAATCTAAATTCTAAATGAGTTCTCGTGAAATACGTGCTAAACTATCTGGGGCGCGACCTGGTGCACCCGGGTCCTCGACTAACCATTTGGAATTGCTTTCATTATTCACCAAATTAAATTTTTTTTTAAGTTCTCGTAGAATACGCATTAAACTACCTGGTGCTCAAACTGGTGCACCCGGATCGTCGGCTCACAATTTTTAGTAATTTTGTCTGTTTAAACAATTTAAATTTTGAACAAATTTTTGTCGAATACGTATTAAACTACGTGGTGCTCGACTTGGTGCACCCGGATCGTCGACTCAAAATTTTTAGTTATTTTGGCTGTTGAAACAATCTAAATTTTAAAAAAGTTCTCATAGAATACGTGCTATGATACCTGGGGCGCGACCTGGTACACCCGGGTTGTCTACTAACTATTTGGAACTGTTTTCATTATTCACGAAATTAAAATTTTTTCAAAGTTCTCGTAGAATACGTATTAAACTACCTGGTACTCGACCCGGTGCACCCGGATCGTTGACTCACCATTTTAAGTAATTTTGACTGTTGATAATTTCCTGTGTACAATTTTCGTCTTACAAACGCTCTGATACATGCATTGGAATTCTGGAAGATGACTTCACGATTTACAACACTTACAATACATGTATTGCAATTTAGTCATTCCTATATCATGGTTGCAATTTTCTTTACGCTTGTATTGTAGAATTGTGGTAGATGTGTGGTAGAACTCCAAACATTTTTAACAGTGTGGGTAGGTCCAAATGTATACACAGATCTAATGTATAATACGTTGTATCATAAGACTGGGAATTGAAATTCAGTCCTCGGGTAGATACTCTGTTTTCAGTTTTTACTTTTCCAAACAAAAATTCTGATTCTGGGCTATACGACTTTTGCAAAAATACCACGCTCTCTTACTATTCATTAAATATATATAGTTCATAGCTACATGCTATAAAAAAATTGGATTCAAGGTCGATTTCGTATGTGTGCCTAACAAAAATTTTAAAGGCTGACAAAGAGGCCCCTGCTGCGTGTCTTGAATGCACCTTCGTGGTACTTTTTAAACAGCAGGTGACTTTGTCATTGGAGCAGACTCTCGAGCTCTCAAGCCACAGACAAACCAAGTTTTACGGTCTACAGATCTACCGTAGGTTTAGCCAATCGTCTTGCGAGACCTACTTACGTCATCCCTTCCCTATACTTTTCAAGTAACATCGCTGCCTGGAGTTCCGGTACCGTTACCTGGAGAGTTATATCTACACGACAAAGGAACTTTTGATGAGGACCTGAGAGAGAGAGAAGGAGAGAGAGAGAGAGAGAGAGAGAGCGAGAAAGAGTGAGTGAGTGAGTGAGTGAGGTGGGCTACCTTCTGTGCAGTCTTACCCAAGCGCGCAGCTTTGTTGAGATTCTAAAGATCGCATCGCTTTTTTCTTTCCAACACGCTCAATCCTTGTTCTCTTCGATTTTCATTATGTCCTTATTTCTCCCTGATTTATCCTGCTCCTTGATCTCAAACTTCCCTGTAACTCTAATCCTTCTCTCGCTTTTTATTTCTTGACTATTTCTCCTCCATGTCTAGCTCACTACAAACTAACATACCGGTTTAAATTTAGGGGTCATTCACAAACTACGCAAGGTGTTTTTCTGAAATTTTCACCCCCCCCCCCCCCCCCCCCCCCCCCCCCCCCCCGCCCCTCCTACCCATGCAGGATACCGTAATATTTTATTTGACCCACTTTCATCAAAAATTGCCTAAGATTTCATAAAGTTATAGGGGCGAACATATTGTATATAAATAATATGTATTTATTCTGTTGAACGTGGAAACCTAATGAAATTAGTTTTAGAAAGGAAAATGTGTCAATAGCAACTATTTAGTATAACAAACGTGCAATTTTATAATTTCTACTGCGCCTAAAAAATATCGTATCCGAAACACATTGTATAGTTCGTATTTAAAAGTTTGTAGTCCGAAATCAAAAAGTTTGCAGCGGAAAATTAACTTTATTTTCAACTACTCTGTATTTCAACGATTCCCCTTTTTCCACCTGTTATTCTTGTTCCCACTTTAGTGTGAACTGAATTAATACAGTGCAACTATAGTAAATCCAACTATTTCTGGTTGAAAGTTCATTCTAAAATTTATTTTGTTTGAAAATTCTGACATTTTATTTATGACTGAGACTTCGTCTCTGTCTGTTTAAATTGTTATTGTTTGGATAAAAGTTTAATTTTTGTTTGTAAAAAATTCAACGATTTGGTTAAAAACTCATCCTTTCTGGTTGCATTTTTTTTCATATTCTTGCGTTAAAAATTATATCTTTTTGTAAAAATTCGTCTTTTTAGTTTAAAAACTTATCTCTTTCGTTAGAAATGCCATAATTTTAAATCAAAACTCCGATTGTTTGGTAAAAAATTAATCTGTTCTGGTTTTGTTTTCATCACAAATTTTCTAGCTGCAGTTCTTTTTCTGTTTTTATTTCTTGATGATTTTGTATCTATAACTCACTGAATTATGTATGTACGGCTTTAACCTTAAATACAAACTTTTCAAGCTACCAAGAATATTCATTGCCTCTGACTGCCTACTCACCTACGCAAATTATTATATACTTGCTAGATCTGTCTCAAGAGTCATCGACCTTTGACATTCGGCCAGAATTTTCTATGAGAGCGTATTTGTCATTATACGAAATATCAAGCTTGAAAACTAACTATAAATTATATACCAATTCATGATACTGTAAAAATATCACAATAAGTGATATGAAGGTTGCCGAAAAATGTTATAAATAACATATATTATAACGAAGATAATGAAACTGTAAAAGAAGCATCAAGTAGGCGTAAGTAACTTGCGCTGAGAATGCAGTAGGGGGTTATCTTTGGATTGCTCCATATTTTTAAGAATAACAAGGGGATTTTTGTCAGCGCTTTTTCAAAAATCAATCCTTCTTTATGCCACAGGAGGGGAATAAGGCGAAGAGACACCTTTATCAAAGTAATTAACAACCCCGTGTATACAATTTTCAGTAGAATATACGGGGCCAGAATAAACCGTTTCGGCAGTAACTGTGACGCTGTCAAGACGGTCTATTATGGAGCTAATTAGAAGTGTAACCTTTTTGCATGCCTAAACGCTAGTCTGCACGGTCTTGATGAGAAAAAAATTCTTTGTTTTTAATGTTCATTTTTCGCTTTGGTATTCTTAAACACTCGCGATTTTGGAAAAATGTGCAAAAAGATATTTGGGTTTGATACTTGGAAAATTGTTTGGTTATGAAGGTCCAGTTAGCACGAGTTAAGGGTCCGAAAAGACTGTCTAGAATGTCTAGATCTGACGGTCTAACTGGACGCAAGTCTGCCCGATAATTTTTTACACGGAACATAGAAAGATAACAATACAGTTAGAAGTGTAATTGTAGATTTAATTATTTCTGACCTCTCATTGTTGCTCGATTGAAATTATGTTCACGTATATGTATGTAAAAAATATGTAATTAAATTGTAGGGCAAGCGGCGCGGGTGGAGGGAGGATTTCTTCTCCAAGGATTGCCGACGATTTGATAAACTATTTATCATGATATCTAATTGTCTACTAAATTTTGCCCAAGAAATTCCCGGACAAGTCTTTCCTTTTCCGCTTATAAATATAAGGTCCCTCTTAAGATTAAAACATATATAATATGCATAGTGGATTGCAACAAGCATAATTTGTTCGATTGTAATATTAAGATTTATTAAAAAAATATATTTTTCAATTTGTTATGAATTTTTGAGAATTTCAATTTTAAGTATAAAAAATGTGGATGAGATAGCTCAAAGGTAAAAAAGAAAATAATCAATCATAAGGAAATGAAATGCACTTCCTGGATCAACAGTAAACTTGAGGACAACCCAGCTGCAAATTTCTCTACAGGAACCTCGGAGTTACCTTACACATGCACCTACACAGATTATCTTGATGGTTTCTGCGCAGAAATTTGGCCAAGGAAACAGTACATGATCATTGATCCTGCAATGGAACCTGCACCGATAAAGTTACCTTTAAATGATCGAGTATACACGGAGAAAACTGGATATTCAAAAGTAAAATCTAGATGTTCAGGGTTAACATATTATATGTTTAACTATAGGACAACAATCTAGATGTTTCAAGTTAGCATCTGTAGATCTTAAAAAGTGAAATGTTATAACTTATTTGTGCAATTAAAATTAAAATTTAATGTTTGTACACGAACGAGAAACAGATAAAGGGTATAAAATGTCGACCAGGTGATGAATTCAGTCAAGTTGAGGTTATATTCAATATTTCCAATTCAAAATAAAAACGAGGATGAATAATCGGAGAACGAATGATCTGTAATCTGAATTAAATATTCTATCTATTTTAAGTTACTTAAACTCAAATTTATAAACCTTTTTCAAATGTGTTAAGTCAATAAACCTAAAACATAAGATCGTTGTTCTCTTATTTCGACAGAAAAAAGTCGTTATCCAATTTTATTTAAGGACATCTAATTTTTATTCTTTGGAAATGTTCAAAAATTGTAATATTCCATAATTTTAATATTGAATATATATAGCTTTCAAATATAGTCCTGAATTTGCAATGCGCCATACGCATGCGCTCAAACGGTTTTAAGATCTGAATGTGTTTCAGTTTAACATAAAAATATTTTTAAGCCTAACATCTCAACAAGATGTTAAATGTTTGGCATGAATATCTGCGTATCAGGTGCTACAATCTTACCCTTTGAACATTTGTATTTGAACATCCATTTTTCTCCGTGTAGGTTTCTGTAGAGTTTCCTTTGCGAAAGTAAATTCAGGCACGGGTTCCTGCATAGAAACACGTATAAGGGCCTTCACAGAAATCCTTCGCTAAAACTTGTGTCGTTTGCAGCAAAGGTTATCCTGCATACATGTTGGGGAGCTGATTCATGTCCAATAACATGTCCATGATCCTCCAAAGTTGCTGTACAGTGCACGGGAATTTTAAGCTGGGAGTTAACGGGTTTTCCCGGATTTTTTTCAATACCCGGACAATACCTGAATTTCGGTAAATTCATGCACAGTAGATACCCTGATTTATGTATACATTAAAAAACATTTTATTACAATAAGTTTATGCTACGTAATCTACGCAATACTTTGAGTAATTAAATTTCATATATTTAAAATCCACATTTTGACAAGTCTGACTTTCGCCTTTCCTCCATCTTTTCCTCTCTAAACAATGATCGATGTCAAATTAATTTGAGTATTTATTAATTTGAGTATTTTACACACACACACACGAACACATACACACACAGTAAAACTCTAAAATAGCCCTCCCTTCTATAGCCCTTACGAGAATTGACGCCGCGCCGCAAGTAGGTGTAAGAGGTGCTGCGCGGGGTGCGCGGGATCTCCAGCTGTCACTCAGGCGAGCAGTCAGGTGTCAAAAAACAAAAGCGAA
>NC_046658.1:157699053-157705178 GCF_010883055.1 Belonocnema kinseyi | reverse complement strand
AAATAGCGGTAAGGTTTCATCTGTAACTACGTCTCATAATAAGCGTGAGACAGGCAGTTACAGGTGTTTATAAAGTATATATACATGAGTACAAATAAATGATTAATTTTTTAATTCTTATACTACACCACCATTATCAGGTTTCTTGGGCTTACGAAAGATTCCATTGAATAGAATATTACGATTTGAGTGATCGTAGATAAGATACAGAAATGGATGATTAGCATGAAAAATTGCTGGCCCATCAGGCCTACTTGATCTAAAGCTAAACAAAGCTGTAGCAGCAGCTGCAGTTGTGCCCTCTTCCGAAATTTCTATTTTAGCACGATGTACAGCGTCTCCTATATGAAGACTTTCTTCATTGTCCTCGACGAATCCACGTAAATCAGCGCCATTAGGAGTTAAAATCTCCTCAATGCCCAACCCCGAAGCGAGTTGCAGCATTGGAAGCTCTTGCTCGAGACTAAATTTTGGAATTTGAACCTCAACTGGTTTCGCTTGCATTCCCTCATCCAGGATTTCGCGTAACTCCTTTAAGCCACTTTCTGTACTTGAAATTCTTTGAATTAGTTGAATCAAGCCATCCTGTGTACTGCTTTGTAATGATCGAGCAGTAGCAAATGGTGGCAAAAAAATAAACATGGATACTTCATCACCCATGTACGGCAGCTGAAGAACGTGAGCTCCTAGCTCCTCAGAAACCACTGCAAACAAAACAAGTATTTACTTTGTATTTTAGTTGATAAGTCGCGCCTCACTAACTCTCAAGTTATTGTCTTTGTCACAACGCTGACTTCGCTCGAAATTTTGAGCGCGCATATGGCGCGCGTATGTTGAATCTCGCCCTTCGCGCTCGAATATTTATTCTTTGCATTTCAAATTTTTAAATGAAACTTTTAAAAAGATCTCTTTTAGATCGCAGTATTTATATGTGTCTTCATATTCTGAATTTTCTACTTAATTAAGTATGGTTCTAGATTAATTTTCTTAGAGCTCTGTAGGCTTTGAGGTAAACATTCTCATGGTTGTACTCGCGCTGCGCGCTCGTATTTGGACAGGCATTTATAAATGTATATTTTCTGAACCACCTTAAAATGAATAAAAATCTGCAATCCTTTTTTCAGATATTTTTCTTTATCTCGCGTTGTTATGCTAAGAATATGATTTTGTTTTTCATACAATTTTTTATGGATAAAGTAAAATATCCTACGACTCTTCTTTTAGACTTTTTACTATCTCGCATCTTTTCGCGTAATATTGGAATTGTCGGTTTTCTGCATGCTACTTTCGATAAATGAAAAAAATTCACGAGTCCAATTCAAAAATGGTTGAAAGCCATTTTGTAGGGTTTTTCAAAAGCTGTAATCTATCTTTTGAGACGTTTTTTGTATTTTGCGGCCCTTGGTTCAAAATTTGAATGTTGTGGGGTCAAATTTCGGACAATTATAATAATTTCTCCATCATAAACCCGTGGAGAAATTGCACTAATAGTCCCTAATAATATTGGGGCTTTGTTAGGGGCCCCAACAGCTTACCTTTATTAGGGTTGCCCCCATTAGGACCTATTATGATCCGAATATGGCAACCCTTTTAATTGAGATGAGTGCTGCCATACTAAGCCCCCTATTGTGGCCCTGGACAGGATCGCTTTAGACTCTAAATCATTTGCATGATGTTAAATTGATAGCGGTAAGTACTCAGACTAAAATAAACCTTTTAGCAGATTAGCAAAAAAAGAACGTTGTGAATGACGTTTATAGGTTAGGTCATTGTGTCACACGCGTGCCACATGTGAAAAAATGGCGAGGTTTATATTTATTCAACTTTAATCATATAAATTGTATATTATTTGAGCAAATTTTCTAAAAGGATTTTATTAAATTATTTTCATAAAGAGAAAAGAGACCCAATTTTTAAAGTATGTGAAGACGCTTAGAAATTTGTTCAGGAACATCCTTTTTTTATACATTTCTATTATATTAAAACGGTATTCGTAATGTCTTTTGATAGATAAATTGTATTTTTTTATCACTAATAACTTTGCAGATACCTGAAACTATCAATTTCATGGAATAGTACATATAAATTAACAAATCTGGATCTAACCTATAAATAAATACGTCACTTTACACGCCTTTTTTTTAATTCCAAGTTCCTTCTTTATAAGGAATTTTAAATGTTGACAAAAAATTACATCCTATGTAATTTTTAAACGTTATAAAATGGTATTAAACAGTAAACAAGCAAAACGTTATACGAAATTTAAAAAGATGTTATTAAAAATATTGTCGCAGTTGACGCTTTAATGTCTTAAGTTCCGTCGTTAAAAATGTTAAATGCTTAGTAAGTGATGCTATTATTGCCCCAGAGATCATTTTTCGACATATATGCAGGGAAACAGAACCGTGGCCAGCCATAGATAGGGCCCGACGAGCCTAACATTCCTAACATCCTAACATTTTCCTATAGATGTGATCCTAACATTTTCCTATAGATGTGAAAAAAATCTAAACTATAACTACTTTTTGCCCCCCCCCCCCCCCCCCGAATAAAATTTCTGGTTGCGATCCTACAGGGAAAAGTACCTTTTATGACTCATTGCTCACTTTCTCCATTAAACAGCAGCATTATATCGAATATATGACCAAATTCCATGTTTTATGTATGAAAAGAAATGGTTGTTTTGCACATTCAATACACTGGGATATATGATATAATCTAGATACATTATACGTAGTCGATTGCATAAACTTTGTACATATTTTCTTGCTATATAATTATATAGCTTTGATAAGTATAGGCTACGTATTTATTTTTAAACCAATGAATCAAACGTCTCTAAATAAGTTCGACTCGTCAGTCAAACACGAGGTCACAGACGTTTCCAAAATTTTCGCAAAAAGTCATTATAGAAATAATCCAAAAAGTGCTAGTTAACGAACTCGATATTTCTTTTCGGTTTCAAAATACGTGTGTCCAAGCACGATTCAATACGGTTAGTCTTTTAAAAATTATTCAGATTGGAATGGAATGAATTTTTAAGGTAAAATTTTGGATTTAATCGGATTACATTTAAATTAATTTCTTACCAGAATTTGGATTCATCGGGATGAAAGGGAATAAATTTTGGTGAAAAAAGTCGGGTTCACTTTGTTTGGATTTTCCGTTCTTAGAGGTGGAATTGAGTCGGACTTAAGCCAAAAAGGTTTTCATGATAAAAACCAGATTCAGCTAGACTGAAATAAGTGAATATATTTTAATATATGATTAAAAAGGTTTGAATTTTGCTCATAATTCGGATTCATTTGGATTGAAACCAAGTGACATGAAACATAATCATACGTGGAATTTCATGTAGGAATAATTCCTGTGGGTTACTGTTAAGAACAATTCATATAAGAGCCTATATGGAATTCCTTATCGTTTCCTTATTTTATCGCAGGTCGTAATTTAAAACAGGCTTACTATGTACAATCGTGTAGTCCAAAAAACGCTCTTTGAGCTACAGAGCCAGCCCCCCCCCCCCCCCGACATCAAAGTTTCCATTTCCGAAAAAGAAAATCCCTACTTTTTTTCGAAATTCAAATATCAACACATGCTACCGGGTACTTCAAAATATCATTCAATTAGCCAGGGAAAATGTTTGATTTTCGAAAAATTGAACTCATACTTCAGGGTTTGGTCAAAATGTGCCAAGTTTTTATGGATTAAAGAGTAGTGTCCACGGAATAAATTCCTATTAGTACTTTTTATTTTTAACCCTTCCTTACCCCCCATAAAATGTAGTTTTTCATTATTGGGTCATATTTGGGGCTCTTCGGGGAGGGGGGGGGGCGGATAATAAAATTGATTAGTATAGTTTTATTTCGTAGACACTCCTCTTCAATCCCTCAGAAAACTTGGCACGTTATGATGGAACCCTGGAACATGACATGAATTTTTTCATAAATCCAATATCTCCCCATGTTAATTAGATGGGATTTTGAAGTTCCCAGTCCCGTGTAGAAATAGCCCGAGTTAGCCCTGGTACAACAAGGTTCCTGGTCGGGGACTGACCGGTTTATGTTTGTTTTTTAAGAGCCTGGGCGTGAGCTGCTCGGAGACTGGCTAGCCAAAATTTATGTCAAAACCCCAGTCGGGGACTGACTAAGCTCTGATCGGACAAATATTATGATCGAATGCTCAGGCGGTAGCTGGCCGGGCGCTGATTGGCAATAATAAAACTGTCAAACTTTGTTTATAACTTAATTATCTTTTCTGATTTCATTAAGAAACGGATGCGTATACCCGCACGGATGTTACACGCGTTAAAATATATTGGGTGAATATCTTGTTGACACCACAAATTTTACAATTGAAACCCGAATCATTTCAATCTAGTAAAGCACCAATTGATCTTGTCCGGGCCACGGTCGGGCTTCCCGGCCAGCTCCCGGTCATGCTACATGGCCGGACGCTGGCCAGCGGAGCGTGACGATGCTGGTGGGATTATGACCAAAAAACCTCGGCCAACTCCCGGCTTAAAGCCGGGCTCTGCGAACGTAGAATGGCCAGCCCCCGACTTAAATTTCCACCCGGTGTTGAATGAATTAATATTTAAATTTCGAAAAAAACTACAGATTTTTTTTAACCGTACAGGGAAACATTTGGCGGGGTGGCTTGCCCTCGAAAGTGATACAAAGTTTTTCAATATATTTTTGGACCACTCTTATTTACATTGCAGATTACGTATTTTTCAGTAGGGATGGATGTGGCGGAGAAAAACGTCATCTTTTCATATTTTTCACTTTTCTAAAGCTTTGATCAATTTTAAGATACTCGCTGATACTCACTGTGATTGAATGTTCCTTTCTGATACATAAAGCTTGCTAAAGTAGCATTATTTTGAGCTTGATAAAAAATACTCTTCTTCGTATTTTCACGATTAAAACGGCTCTTCCATAAACCTTTAAAATATACTGCATTTGAGAGTACAAGATCAGTATCTTGAGTGATACCTTGAGAAGGAATTAAGTCCTGTATATTGCCTTTGGTCTTGTCGCTCACCCATTGGTTAATTTTATTTCGCGCAGCTTCAGGATCTGACCAGAAATCAACTTTTTCTAATTCCTGATCAAAAATACTCAACATGCAACTCTTAAGTCTTGTACTATTTTTTACCCATAATCGATTTGCGATTTCGTATTCATAATTCGTAGTCGAATTCTCCTAGATGAAAAAATATAATATTTATTATTAGTACATGTATATGGTACGGCAATTTACATCTAAATAGTAGTCGGAGAAAGGTAATTTTTTAAATACAATACCTTCCGAATTTGATTCAAGGTATTTTCAAAGGCATAAAATCTCTGTACATCAACCTTGGATAATTCTGTCGGTATGTGCAGTGCTTGTTTGAGCGAAGTTTCTGTAGCACCCCGTGCTCCCAAGTATACCACCATGAGAGCTTGATGCAAGCTGTGAGGACTGAAGAAAATATTGTCTTGTGTGACAATTTCGGATATTATTTTCAATGAATCCATGCCAAATCCAAAGCGACCGTCCACAAGAATCTTCTGGGCATCCTGATTCGTTGTTGGTGGATTATCATTCCCGGTCAAACACTGACCTGCTGAAGTTGACACCCAGGTACAAATGCAAAGAACCAATATTAAAGCAGAAGACATCATATCCACTAGAAAAGAAAAGAAAAGAAAAGAAAAGAAAAGAAATTAATATATACAAAGATTTAGTCATATACTATTCTTAATATCGCTATACTATCCCCGGCTAGACACAGTGCTAGTCGCTAGGCTATTTTGCACTGGGCGCGAAAGTTCGTTTCAAAATGTCGCAGCTTTACCATTTTTATGCAACAAATGATATATTTCGGGATGAGCAACACTGCGTTTTTAGATAGTGATACCAAAAAATGTTATTCTCATTTTCTTCAATGCGCGGCGAGCTCCTAGCAAGTTTAATTGTGCCCAACGTGCCGCCAAAAATCTGTCTCGGCACATTTGTTCTAAATCATTTTAGCAATCAAAAAAGCGTGAAATGAAAATCCTAGCTGATTGTCCTAAGAAATGGCACTAAATTTCAAAATTAACTTAACATTTTTGTTTATTTAAAAAACATTTTAT
>NC_046658.1:157679993-157698953 GCF_010883055.1 Belonocnema kinseyi | reverse complement strand
TTTATGTTTATTTCTATAGATGTGTCTATTTCTTATTCTTATACATAGAAAATAGGTAATTAATTAACAAAAATTTAAGAAATTTATTGTTGTTTGGTTCAAAACTAAGAGTATTTATCTAAAAACGTATAGATTCATAATTTTTAAATAGTTTATGATAACTTTCACGTTTTTTTCATTGCTGAAATGGTTTAGAAAAAATGTGACGAGGCAGTTTTTTTGGCACGTTGGGTACAATTAAACTTGCTCGGAGCTCACCGTGAATGTGGATTTGCAGTTACAATTTTTCCTAATTTCAATTGTGTGCGTATACTAAAAGAAACATCGCTCGCATACCTATATAATAAGAAGCACGCAAATCTAGCAAGTGTGCCAAGTCCAGTTTTTGATGAAATTGCGTCTTCTTTCTCAAAAGTCATTACGCTTTCTCGGTTTTTACACTTATTTCGGTGGAAAAGTTAATAAGGAATTATAATTTTATACTCTATATACAATATAGTATTTTCATGGATTCAAATATTTTAAATTTAAAAGAATTTAAACTGCATGAATTTGTACCACTTTTATTAACAGTTTTTATGAAAAAAATGTTCTTGTCGTATATATCATATCTATATATGTAAATTACAACTTCCGATAGGCTTCCAAATACTAGATTAGTTTATTAAAATATAAACAATTAAGAATAGTTGTCGTCAGATGAAAACATTTGATATCAAGAAATCACTATTAAGTAATTATCAGTTTATTCTTAGTAGCAAAAAGGAATTTCAATTTATTCGTGGAATTGTAGAATGTCAGTAGAAATATGCCAAGTCACTGTAACTTGCCCCGAAATAATTTTCAAGTATGATCATTTATTCATAAAAAAATAAACGATTAAAAAAGGAATAATGCTAAATTTTTTTTCAACTACTCAGAGGAAGCAATTTTTAAGGAAATGGCTAATAGCTACACTGAAAAAAAAGATTACTTGACTCAAATAAGTGCAGTACGGAATACGTCCAATCAAATCTTTTTTTTTTCTAAAGAAATTTCGCTTATAACAAAAGTGTGTTTTTTATTTAAATAACACTATTTCATGAAATGAGAAAAATTGTCTTCGATCAAAACAATATTTGATTTTACATATTCAGTACTGCATTTCTTTGAATCAAGTAATTTTTTTTCTCAGTGCAGAATACCGCACGCAGGGTGCCTGATTTTTAACAGTCTGAGATGTAAAGTGAGTGTGTGCAGTGACATGCAGATGATATATAAATAAATATAATTTAGGCACAATAAAAACTGACTAAATTAGATTAGATTTGTTTTGTACTATATTTCACCGCTTTCGGGCTTTTGCATATAAAAAATTCCCCTCCCGCAGAAGGGGATTAATTTTAGCAATAAAATTTGCACATTCGTTGCAAGTCAACAAATAAGTATCTGCACACACGTAGCCTATTATTATTTTTTGGGCATTTTTAGCGATTTCTAGGGGAGAAAAACAGAAAATTTGAACGTCGATAAAGTCGATAAAGTCGATAAAGTCGATAAAGTCGCTTATATTAATTTTTTTTAAGGTTTAGACGATTTAGTCCAAAATTTGTGTCAGTGCTCAATATACGCGAATCAAAAAATCTGAAATGCATCAAACCAAACATTATCTGCAAAGTGCTATAACTCGAATGGTAATATCCTATTTCATCAATTTATAAATAAACTTTCTTTAAAATTACCAATATATTGATGTATACAAATGTTCTTTAGTGCTTTTTATTTTATCTTTCAAAGTTTAAACACGAAATCTCAATCCGTGTTGACACAGTGAACACCAAAAAAAAATGTTCATAACCGGGGACTAGTTTGGTCACGTGGTCACCAAAGAGCATGCCTCGGGCGAGCAAACCATGAAGGTGTCACTTCTCGCGTTTATATTATAAGCCAACTTCTCGGTTAGGTTTTTATTGTTTATATTTCTGGTTAAATACTGTCAAGTCGTGTCGCGTGCATTGGCATTCTACCGTTAGGACGCCACAGTGGGGTATTTAGGATTTGTTCGTGCAAAAAATCGACGACTCGTCAATTTTCAACCAAATTGAATTTTTTTTTTCTTTTTTTTAAATATTCGTGAATAAATTTAATGTCGGATAGATGCTAATGGCTATCTATGTTTTCAACCAATAAGTGCAAATCTTTCTATTCTCATTCTATTTTTGCAATAAAAGTTTTAAATAATAGTTAATAAACGTTCATAACGTTAATACTTTCATTTACAAATTATTCAACCGAGAAACGTTTATTCTGAAGAAATCAATGAATGAGTATTTTATAGAATTTTATATCTTTTTTTCTTACAGTTTTTATTAAAATAAATATAAAAATTGTAAGAAAACTGTATTTCATTTAATTCATTCTTTTTAATTATTATTAAATATATAGTGCATACAATTTCTTATAAAAACTAATTTGTTTAAAATGTTCAAATGGTCCATAATCTAAAAAACAGTTAAGTTCTGAATTTTTTATGAAATTTCTTTAAATATCAATAATCCTTGTAAATTCAACAAATAACTTAGCAAAGATTCATTGCAAAAACAATCTCAGTTAACTTCGTGAGAGTGGGACGAGTTGAAAGTTGAAAGTTTTCGAAACGCGCGCGGCTGACTGAGCGTATACCGCCGCGGAAATATTCTTTAATGATAATATACACGTAAAGTAAATATGAAGTGGACTCGGATTATAAAATGTGTATGGAGTACTTCTGACCTAGCGTCAAAAGCGAGAAAAATTTCATTTTTACAAACTTTGCCAATTTTTTCTCAAAAAGTATGGTTGTGGGAAAAAAATTACTAGAGACCTTCTCGACTCAAAATATGCCAAAAAAGTCGAAAAAATTTATTGTTTGCTAAAAAATCAAATTTTCTATTAATTGTTTAAAAAATTGTAATAACGAAAAACCGACCGACCGACCGCTCGGGCGAAGAGCCACCCAAAAAATTTGGATTCAGCAGGTCAAAATACAGAAAAAAGACCTTGGTGGTGGCTTCATCCGAATTGAAAAGGCCACGAGACTGTACCTGGCTCCCGGACTATAAAGTATAAGGAGTCACGGGCCTGGCCTCTATTGTAGCCACTAATCCGCTCTTCGTTTCTGTTATTATTACGCTTTTCTACCTAAGCACCTACATCCTAAAAATTTATTACTTGACAGTTGAGGTCTTATTGTTCTGCCACTACCGCACCGCTGGGGTTAGTTTGTATTTCGAGTCACCACAAAAATTCAACCCGCCACGGTTATATTGCACTCCCCATAAAGGCACCGAGTGAGTCACGCCTACCCCGAAAGGGAAATTGGCCTAATCGTGTAATAATAATAAATTTATGTAATTGATGCTGTACAAATTTTATTTTTCATGATTGCCGAAAAATGTATCCTCTTCATTTCATATTATTATAATTGATAATATGTATTGGTATTGAAATATACGTATTTTCATTATCTTGTCTTTAAAATTAAAGAAAGCAGATTTTTTTATATTTTCTATGTTGTTTTTCACGAATAAAACAATTTAAATTTTCTAGTGTCAAATTTAGGACAATTCTAATACTTTATCAATCACGAATGATGAGAATGTAATGAATTATAACAAATTTGCATATTTTATTTAGGCGAACAACTTTTGTCTATCAACTCGTTTTCTTACCTATTCCACAAATATTTCATTTTTATTTTTAAAGTCATTTTTTTAATTAAAACCAAAACTACGCGCCCTATCAATAAGTAATTCATGGAAATTTTTTAGATATGTTTTAGGCGCACACAATTTTAGTGAAATAAGTTTTTTTCTTAACTGGAGTCGTTTTTCCACAAATTTTTTATTTTTCGTTTGAATGTTATTTTTCACAAATAAAGCAAAAAGTACGCGTCTAATCAAGAAGTGATTATTAACTAATTTGTAGATTTTTTTGGGGATCGCAATTTGTGTTGCTTCATCATTTTTCGTATTTTGCATAGTTTAACCACAAAATAGAATTTTTTGATTTTTCATTATTTTTCGTGAAAACAAAATTCGAATTTTTTATTTTCCAAGAAAATCCAAAAATTTGTTATCACAATCTTGTAGGGTTTTTAAAAAGCAACATTTTATTCTGTTGTAATATTGTCACATCGTGCGGTATTTGACTTGAAATTTTGTGCAATTAATAAATTTATCAAATTTTATGCAAATGTAATACATTCTCTGTTGAGAATGCAATATGTAGGCATATTCTGATTTTGTCTTGGCTCTACGAATATCCAGTCGCCCATGAACGTTTAAACAGTCACCTTTTTGGAGCACTCTATGTAATATATACAAATATCGCACTTCTATGCATTATATGATATGTTGCAAATAAACTTTCTGTCGGTACGAGATTTCGAACCAACATCTATACCTAAATCTATCGTCCATTTTGCCATTG
Organism: Belonocnema kinseyi; assembly: GCF_010883055.1. Lineage (NCBI taxonomy): Eukaryota > Metazoa > Arthropoda > Insecta > Hymenoptera > Cynipidae > Belonocnema > Belonocnema kinseyi. Next base: position 157,694,504 of record NC_046658.1, on the reverse strand, counting down.
CTCTGAACCTACAGAATTAAAAGTAAATGAAAAAACCATTCTCACAAGTCACAGCACAAAAATTTAAAACATTACATTTTAACCTACCTCTCCTTTCCTAATCAATTAATTATTACTATGACTTTATGTGAATGTGAAATAAATTAACTGTAAACTAGAATGTGAAAAATTATTTTTTGCAACACCCACTTAAAAATTGACGTTTTCATGCATCTAAATTGTGCCGAAAGGGCCTTATTTTGGCAGACTTTTCGAAAAATTATCGCGCGTGCGTAGTTTAGAGATGGCTTACTTTAGGCACTGTTGAAAAAGCTGTATGAGGTACTTTAACCCTCACACATTACGAATGATTTATGATACAATATTGTTTCTAAAGTATTTCACAAAATTATACCATTATTCAAAGGACTTTTTCAATCATTTTCTGCTAAATTATAACGATAAAATGCCATTTCTTTGACTTTTCTTCAGTTATAAGAAACACAAAGGCTATTTACACAGTCTGTAATACATAATATATTTCAAAAAGGATAATAAATGAGTCCCAGGGGGAAATTTACCACCGGCACAGTACCCCGCCAGTACCGCCAGTGCCGCCAGTCGGAGTTCGGTACTGGCGCGGTACTTATGGAATACTGACACAGGACTACTGGCTCTACCCCTGTAAAACCCCTAATGATAACAATATTCTGTACAGACTTGCATTATTTAGCCAGTACTGGGCCAGTACTGGTCCTAGCATTTGGTACTGTGGCGGTACCCTCTGTTAGTACTGGCCCAGTACTGGCTCAACCAGTACTGCAAACTCGGCGAGGTACTGACCTGTAGTACTGGGCCAGCGCTCAAGTTCACCACTGGGCCACTACTGCAGATTAGTAGATACTGGGCAGATACTGGTCAGACTCCAAGTGATAGCGCAGGTATCCCAGGTAGAAATACACCACCGGCCCAGTAGTGGCCCAGTATCGCCTGTCGGAGTTCCAGTACTGGTTGGTTGTACTGGTCCAGTACCATGCCAGTACTTGCTTGTAATGCTGGGAGGTACTGCCGAACCGCTGGCGTACGAAAATGCCGGAGTTGATTTAAAAAATAATAAAACATCATTTAATTGCTTTACAGACCATCCATTCATCATCATACGACTGCATATCGTCCGAATATTATTTATAATTAAAAAAATATAATTTTCAAAATTTTTGCGTAATTTTAACACCCACTGTTTCTATAATCTAAGGGTATAACAAAAAAGGTATTTAAAAAATAAATAATAATTGACTGCGAGTATTTTGTCAATACATGCTAATGGCAATGCTTAGAATGAATATTGAATACATATATTACACTTTTACACATTAAATTTACAAATAATATCTCTAACGCTACGGGGTTTCGAACCTACATCTATATACTTAAATCTATCGCCTAGCAGTCGGGAATGCTAACCACTGCATTCACGGAAATATAAATTAAATAATTTTTAAATAAATTACTTAAATCGACCACAATTTTTCTTTGTGAAATATTTTATTTTTTCGCGTTTTTGACGCGTTTAAGACATAAATCCAATCTCATTTCTTCCGAGCATTTAAAATTTTTCATGAGGGTGTTAAAAGGCACAGTGCCGCCCCGGTCGTGCAACCAACGTTCTACCAGTACTTGGCGAACCAACGGCTGTCTCTACTGGTGAGCAGTACAGGGCCAGCACTACGCCGTTGGTGAACTCCGGCACACTACCGACATTTTCACTTGGGAACATGAGTAACTGTTCTGTTTTGAAAATTCACATTAAAATTACCAAATGCCATACATTTTGAACATTATAATACAAATAAAATTTCTAACGCTACGGGGTATCGAACCTGCATCAATATACCTAAATCTATCGCGATTAAATTTGTTTAAACAAATCATAAAATATCAACTTATTATGAATGTTGCTGAAATTCGCATCAAATTCTCATATGAAAAGACTGGCATTTAAAAAACCGAATTTTTCTTCCGAAAAATGCTCAAATAATGCATTTGTTTATTACATTTGTTTAGAAGAGCATACGATTAATAAACTAATTATGAATTTTGTGTCAAATATCATAAAGTTCCGATTTTAAACGAATGTACATCGGAAAAAACACATTTTTCTGTCGAAAAATGCCTGATTACGGCATTTGTTCATAAAATTTGTTTATAATATAATTAATTATAATCTTACGAGAAATTTTTTTTAATATCATATAATTCCATTCAAATGTCTTGCAATATAAATAGAAAAAAAGTATGATTGTGGAAAATCATAGAAAACATTTTTTCAACGAATAATTTGTTTATAAAAAATGTTGTTGTTTGATATATAATATTGGAACATCTTTAGCTGATATTAGTTTATAAAACTTAGGCAATTTGAACACTTTTCTTGTTCTTGACGAGCACTGCGAACATTAAGTATAGATAAAATGGCAATTTTTTCGTCTTATTTGTTTATGTATAAAAAATTGAAAACCTAATTGAAAAATCAGACTCGACTACTATCTTAGAACTCTAAACAGCTTTTTTTTAAATTTTTTTTGTTCAAATCGCTCAATATTTTTTGGCTTTATAACGTCATTTGAACGAAAAATGTCATTTTTTTCCACTTTGGGCCGGGAATGTGAAAAAGAGATCATATGAACTCCCATCTAGCACAATATTCTGCTGAAGTTTGTTTGAACTTCTCGGCATAAAACACTAACCAGCTGTGACTCTAGAGTCTAGGTTGAAACTACTCGCCTCCCATCCTCGCCAACCCCCAAACCCTCGTTAATCGAAGTTTTGTCGGTCACTGAGGTAGAGATTTAATTTACAAGTTAAAAAAGGCAATGCTCATGTGTAGACCATATCTGCTACGTTTAAATCGTAAAAATAAAATTGGAAATGAGTGAATTCTGTTTTTACAAAACCGGCAGAAGTTGGAGTAAAATGTTCAATAACGAATTTTATTAAAGAATGCGCATTTTTAAAAAGAGACAATGAAACTACGCTTGTTTTAATATCAATGTACAGTGTACACTGTTAACAAAAATTCGTAAAACGTCACACCGAAGTGCGAAGTTGTAAATGATACGGTGCGATATTTTGGTGCGAAAAAGTATGTCTTCTACTAAAATACACTTCTCCAGTGTAAAGTCGGTAATTTGACGAACTCTCAACTTCCCAGTGTTGAAAATACTAGCGAATCACACCAAGTAGATTTGAAAGTCTTAAGCTAAACTTAAAGTTTCACTGGAAAGTGTGAAATCAAACACTAAGAAAGAGCGAGAATAGTACATTTCGATACGTGTGTGAGAGGCGATTATTTAGCGAATCAGACGTTTTTCTCACTCGCTTCGCTCGCGTAAGTGCGAAAAACGTCTCATTCGCTAAAAATCCCCTCACACACAAATGTCGAACAGTATTTAATACCACGAAAGGCGAAAAAATCTTGTCAAAGTTCTTGATTTTGAGGTTAACATTACACAATAAGCATTAAAGCAAAAATGGACTAGTTAAATTTTCAGATGAAAAATGAAATTTTCAACAAAATAAATTAATTTTAAATAAAAAAGATTTACACTCAACAAAAATTGGAACAATTGAATTTGCATAAAAAAAATTAATTTTGAATTAAAAAAAAAACAATTAAATCTACAACGAAATAGACCAATTGAATTTACGTACAAAAAGACATTTTCAGATAAAAAATTTAATTTTCTGAAAAATAGTTTATTTTTCAATGTAAAAAATGAATTTTCAAGTGAAAAATATTTTGAATTAAAAAAATCGAATTTACGACAGAATAGTAAAATTTGTAAACCTATAGTTGGATTTTCAATTTGAAAAAAAAAAACAATATTTTTTACCAACAATGGAATGGAATGAATTCCGAAAAAAATGTTAAAAAGAACACAAATTTTTTAAATTATTTTTCAAAGATTTTAAAAGGGATGTAAGAGAGTGTGTAGAAAATTTTTGCAATATTACCATGTTATATATAATTTTAGAAAAAAAAACAAGAACTTAATTTTTATCTAAGCTTCTCGCGCAATTTTTTTGCACAATTTTGTTTAAAATTTATGTTGGTTAGAAAAATGTGCTTTCCAATTTGAGTAAGTTTAGGACATATTTAGAAATTTTGAAACGATTTAAAAACAACTAAAACCTGTAACAATTGGTTGAGAATTTTGTATGGTTTCACTGTCAAACATGTTATACCAAAAGAAAAGAATTTTGATCAAAAAATGCATTTTCAACCAAAAAAATTAATTTTTGATTAAAATAGATGAATTTCTCACAAGAAGAATAATTTTATCCCCAAAAAAGATTAACTTTTAACAGAGAAAGGTCAATTTTCAAGCAAAAATAAAACAACATATTTTCAACAAAATTGTTAAATTTTCAAATAAAACAAATTTTGAACTAAAAATGATACAGTTAAATTTTTAGTATAAGAAAATTATTTTCTAACTAAAAAAAAGCGAATTTTTAATAAAAATTTTAAATGATGAACCAAAAAATCAATTTTCAAACAAGAAGAATCATTTTCTATTAGAAAAGGATGCATTTTCAACTGCAAAAATAATTTTTAAAAAAGTTTAACAAAATCGTTAAATTGTCTACTTGAAAAATTCTTAATATATGAAAACTTTACGAATCCTTTAATGCCGTAAGATAATTATCTCGATATTACACAATTCAGCGTTTACAATTAGATTTCCATTGTAAAATAATTGTAATTGTAAATAGCTTGAAAATGAATTTAACCAATTCTATTTTATGAAGAAATATCTTGTCACTTTAAAAGGAGAAAATCATTTTAAAAGTACCTTTTTGTATAGTATCTTAATAACAGGGGAACATACGTTTAGAATGTTTTCCTTCTTTCTGTCCTGGGGTCAAACATGGTATAAAAAACTGTCGTGAAATCTCATATAAAAACTATACTCTGTATACATTAATTTTAAAAATGAAAAATAATCATAATTTTATAAATGTTTCTAAATTTTGTTTTAATATGTTGCTTAGGGAATAGATTTCAGAAATAAAATTATAAATATATCTCCATTGGTTAGTACAACACCATGTAAAATCGCCTTTCAAATTATACAAAAAAAATTTTTAAAATGTTAAAAAACGGTTGTACAGATTTGGCTTTAACCTTATGGACCAGTTTCAGGAATATATATTTCATTTATCCCACACATTTTTTAATAAAAATCCTTTCCACACCACCTTCAAAGAAAAATTTTCACAACATTTTTATCAAATGAAAAGTCTATTGTACTTACGGGAAAAATGAAAATCTTTCGTTAATTATGAATGTTTAATTGACGTCAGTTCCCTCACTATTCACACTTGAAAATTGAGGAATCTCTTTTTGGCAAAAAAAAAGTATGAAAGTCCTTCGTTTATCGACTTTTATTATAATTTATTTATTTTACATATATATCTATTATATCTGATCAAAATTAAATAAAAAATAATTGGATCTCTTGCGATTAAAAGCGGGGATTCAGCCTAAGAAGAAATGTGCTGAAAGTAATTTAAAAAAAAGTCATTCGAATTTTATTCTTAAAGACTCACAATTGTACACAATTTCCAGGGACATCTATTTTTTTCTTCTACAAGAATTTTTAGATTGTTCTGTTTTTAAATAAGTTTATCCTACGTTCTGAAACTCTTCTAAAGTTTAAATTATTTTTGAATTTCATTAATTATACTAAATATTTCTTGAATTTATTCGATTATTTACCATTTTTTCACTTTTTAATCATAGAGAATTGAAACATTTTGCTTTTAAAACTAAAATAATAAATCACAAGAGATTTTCACTCAAATATTTGGAAAATAATTTTTTTTTTCTTGTCAGACCTTCTAATCTTCTTATCTTTAAAAATTATTCAAATTTTTACTGATTTTTTTAAATTCTGTAAAATAAAAAAAAAATTGCCTCTAGACTTTTATGTCAGAAAAATAAGTAATATTATTCATGTATTATTTTTTATTAAAATAGACGATCTATCGAGAAACTAGTCAATCCGAGCGTTGCATCCCTGACTGGCCACTATAGACAGTCAGCATGTGGTGCGCCAGGGTCAACTCAAGGAAAACCTAGATAGAAACAGCACAGCGCCACGAAATTTTTCCACACGAGTATAAGTCCATAGTTTATGACCGAAATATGACAGGTAATGTGCGCTTATATAATATATGTGCTTATGTTCATGAGAAGGTCGAGTTTTTTGCGGAATCAACTAGAAATGTTTTCCTGGGGACTCCGCGTGCTGCCATATGAATATTAAGCTTATTCATGAAAAAATCTGTAGAGTGTGAGTAGTTCGTTAATAGAAATTGTTTAAATAATTGGTAAACAGCAAATTTTCTCTACACTGTAAAAAAAGTGATTGAAAATTACCGAATTAATCAGTGGACATAAAAATACCAGTGATTAACGTTGGAATTTTACTGCAATGGTTATGAATATGAATGTGATACTTTAAAATCACATGCAGACAAGAATATTTCCGTAATACTTTCAGTTTGACTTTACGTTCTTCTTGTAAAATACACCTTTCAATGTAAAATGGCAGAGGCCATCTCCAGACAAAGAGAAGCATAACCTCAACATTGTCATAATATTATAATTCTTAATTGAAGAAGTCCATTTATAAATATAATAGTTTTAGCTAGTATAAAGAACGTTTTTTTTTGTTTCTACACAAATACCACACTCAAGGGTGTTTGTTTGATGCCACATATATTTTTTCCGAAGGATTTGTGTACGGAAGAAGGAAAACTTGTCGAATATCCGGGGTTTTGCGAGATCCTCGGATCAATAAAATGTTTGAAAATTAAAAAATTTGTTGAGGAAATGATTACTTTCCCGAAAAAGATGAATTTTGCGAAAGATAGAAACCAGCGGATAGCACTGATGGCAGACGGCGGCATTTGAAAGATTAGAATCGTTTGCTAATTTATTTTTATTTTTATTTTTTTTTTACAATTCTGACATAATAGAGAAATTCTAGAGATTCATGGCTCTTTCAAAGGGCCAGGTCTTGAAGATGGTGTCCCCGAATTTTGCGAAATACGTTGCGAAATGGAGCAAAAAGCTGTTACATTCACTCTATACGCGGAATCGGGGTACCCTTCGTTATCGACCGTGGGTCAAGACTACAATTCTCAAAGGAGAAAACCTCTTCTGGGACATTGACTTTTTGATGAGACTGTCATCAATCGATGTTACTTCAAAAATAGTAAGACACGGTTCGAATGCCTTCTCGGCGAATAAATTATTTTTTTGAGAAATATTAATGGGAAATAAATATCCAAGGGTGCAGAACCTGTACTGGTTCACGCGCACAGACTCCTCCCATCTAGCTCCATTGGTCCAGTGGAAAAGAGTCTGACTACTGTCGGCGAGAAAATTCCGAGTCCTTCGGCTTTGACATTGAAGAAGTATGTGAAGAAAAAATGTTAGGTTAGTGAAAAAGGTCTAGCTTTAAAGGTGCAAATGTTTTACGCTAATAAGCCGAAAAGTAATATTCCAAAAAATTATTTGTAGCTTACAGATCTGAACATCTAATGAAAAGTAAGGAAATTTGATAGCTCTTAAAAACAGTGAACTTTGAAGCACAGTTTTTTATATAACAAAAAAATAGGAAAAATCTGAAAAACTTTATGGTGGTACATTAAACATTTCTGAACAGATTGCCGTCGAAAAATTTGCAAAATATAAATAATTGTTCGTATTTTGTGAATAAATATGCGAGCGCACTATCTTCAGTTATAATGAAGGTAATGAAGTGATTTAAATTGGAGGTAGTTAGTTGAACTATCTGTAATGATTTAGAATTTGAAGGAAGTATGTGCTTCTTGTTGTCTTCGTACAAATTGCAATATTTGAAGTCAGTTTCTTATATGGGAAAGCAGGTGGGTGCGAGAGCCCAGCGTGGTGCCCTTTTTCAGGGAATCGGCCTCGGTTTTCCTCAACACAGGGAAAGGGTTTGAAGGCCAGAGCGAGTGAGACTCGGAGGCACAAGTTGGGTAATGGGTAGGTCGGGCTGAGGAAAACCGAGGCTGATCCCCTGAAAAGACGGCACCACGCTGGGCTCTCGCACCCACCTGCTTTCCCATATAAAAAACTGACTTCAAATATCGCAATTTGTACGAAGACAACAAGAAGCACATACTTCCTTCAAATTCTAAATCATTACAGATAGTTCAACTAACTACCTCCAATTTAAATCACTTCATTACCTTCATTATAACTGAAGATAGTGCGCTCGCATATTTATTCACAAAATACGAACAATTATTTATATTTTGCAAATTTTTCGACGGCAATCTGTTCAGAAATGTTTAATGTACCACCATGAATTTTTTCAGATTTTTTCCTATTTTTTTGTTATATAAAAAACTGTGCTTCAAAGTTCACTGTTTTTAAGAGCTATCAAATTTCCTTACTTTTCATTAGATTTTCAGATCTGTAAGCTACAAATAATTTTTTGGAATATTACTTTTCGGCTCATTAACGTAAAACATTTGCACCTTTAAATAGACCTTTTTCACTAACCTACCAATTTTTTCTTCACATACTTATTCAATGTCAAAGCCAGAGGACTCGGAATTTTCTCGCCGATAGTAGTAACCACGCTGTCGTGGGTTCGAATCTTTTTCTCAACTTTTTTTTCGTATTGTGAACATGTGAAATAATCATTTTTAATGCTTCCTCGGCGAATAAGTTATTTGTTTGAAAAATACTACTGGGAAATAAATATCATGCAGGCACTTTTCGAATAATTTATTTGTATAATCGTATTTTTTTTTACATTTTTGCGGGTGATAATCGTCATGGATTATCACGTAGCAGGGTGATGCAGTGTTCACTGCAGCGACGAAAGAAATGAGAATCAGCCAAGGATTACGCAGTTTTCAATTGGGAAATAAAAACAAAAAAGTTGAATACAATTTCCTACAAAATATTGAAATAGACTTTTTTTTGCAAATAACATCTGCAAGTTTATCCTGTAAAGTTAATTTTTGTTGCAGTGAGTATTTCTTCGGAAATCGATGTAAAGTTTATCTTCTGTTTTTTTTTTTTTTTTTTTTTTTTTTTTTTTTTTTTTTTTTTTTTTTGTGTAAGCGCACATTATTAGCACATTATTATATAAGCATTATATTGCGAAAATATTATTGGAAATATTCTACGGAAATATTCTTGTCTGCATGTGATTTTAAAGTATCACATTCATATTCATAACCATTGAAGTAAAATTCCAACGTTAATCACTGGTATTTTTATGTCCACTGATTAATTCGGTAATTTTCAACCACTTTTTTTCACAGTGTAGAGAAAATTTGCTGTTGACAAATTATTTAAACAATTTCTATTAACGAACTACTCACACTCTACAGATTTTTTCATGAATAAGCTTAATATTCATATGGCAGCACGCGGAGTCCCCAGGAAAACATTTCTAGTTGATTCCGCAAAAAAATCGACCTTCTCATGAAAAAATCGTCAAAATGTGCATTTTTTTATTAACTTTTCTTACATAATAAGAATTTTTTGAAATTACAAAAAATATGACGGCTAGGAGTTTTTGGCAAAACATTGACAATTACCTCAGTATGGGAAAATTTCCATTCTTGTATGGGTTAATTAATTACTTCCAATACATGTATGGGAAATTTACCACAAATTTTTCTTACAGTGTTGGATTTGTTCATGAAAATTGTTTAAATAATTAGTAAACGGCAGGTTTTCTTAACAAGTTTCAAATGTGAATGACACTTTTAGTGACTGCTTCCAGGTTGTCTATCTTTTAATAATGATATATGAATTTCATGCACCATCAATTTTGTATATCGTAATTTCCAAATAAATAATTTTACTTCGTAATAAAATTGATTTCTAAATGTTACTAAACATTATTAGTAGAAGATAACATTAAACACACTATCATTTCTAATCTTTGTAACATTTTCAAAGATAAGAAGAATTAAATGATGGGAAGAACATATGAAGAAGAATTCGAAAAAAATTTAGAAGCTTCTTAATAATTTTGACAAAATAATAAGATTACATTTTTTAAAGATTTCTGGAAAAAATTCAAACGGTTTAGGTTTAATTAAAAAAAAAAAAAAAACAAACAATTTTAAGTTTCAAATATTTGAAAATGTGTGCAAAAAGAATATGGAAGACTTTGAAACAATTATTTTAATTTTACAGGATTTAGAAAAATTGTATGTAAGCTCAATTTTGCAGGGCGTCAAGAGAATAAAAAAAATACTCTTAAGATTCGTGAGCAAATTTCAAGATTTTTTTCTGAAGGAAGTACCGTCGGTACGTAGCAAATGAACAAAGAAAATAGGTGAAAAAAAGAGTAACTATTACTTATTATTTAAAAAAATATAAAGTTTTATTTGTTCTAGTTAAAAAATTATTTATTGTTGAAATTATTAATGTAGCTAATAAAAAAATTTAATAATATTTAAGACCTCAATGGCCAAAATATTTAAAACATATACATGATCACAATAATCAATCAAAACTATATTACTTATATCCAATATAAATATAATAATAAATAAAATATGTAAGACTACAACTTAAGTTGCAAAGAATCTTTGTACCTTTAAAATCTTAACAATTTCAAGTTTTGATTGATTTCGAGCATTCAGCCCCTAATAATTTTATTTAAAAATTTAAATTTTAAGGAGCTTTTGAATTAAATAGTTAATTGTGTTACTGCAAACCTCATTTCTAAAATAAACATACTATAAGTTATTAAAATCTATAAAAAAACGTACTGTACTCATGACGCACAGTTGGAGGAAATGCACTTTTTTCATTCAAAAATGTCCACAGCCTTCAATTTTCTTGCGATTTTGAATTTTTCTGTTTTAAATTAAATATTATTCAATTCTATAGATCCTGTATTTCCGAATTTTTTTCTCCTCTATTTTTTTATTAATAATTTTTCCAGTCAAAGTATGAACAAAGTCTTATTATCGGTGAACTATTTTTGTTTGTTAAAAGTGCTTCCCATTAATGTAGAAATGACATTTAACAACAAAAATAATTAAAAATTTTATAATAACCACTTTGATAAACAATTGTTCTGACAAAATATTAGAATTTGCGATTTTTCAAATTATAATTTCCTTCAATGGCCAGAAGGACTTCAGGTATTCCTTAAAATAATAAATATTTAATAATATTTGATCAAATATAACAATTTAAATTTTTGTCAAGAAATTAGATAAACAAATGGTGGGTCATTGTCGAAAGATTTTGTATTGAGTGAATCTTAGCTTGCAGTGTTATGATTCATTTTCAATCTATTAAGATTGAAAACCCGACTTTTTTCAAGTGAAACTGCCAACATTGCGAACTTTTTTATGTAACTTGTTTATAAACATGTAAGTTGTTATATTCCAGTAAATATGATCAAAGATACATTTTTTTAGAAATATCCGTAGCCATTGTAGCGGTTAAAGAAAATAAAAATATTGATAAAACCTTACATTTGAATATTTTGTCACAAAATTTGTAAAGATATTAAAAAGAATTTTTTAAGGTTTCATGAAAATAAAAAAAATTCTTTTAGGTTTCTACGAATAATTAATATAATTTTTTATTTTGAAAAATTGATTTTTAAAAATTCCAATGCATTTTAAACTATGTTTAAAATTTTCAATAAAGAATCTGAAGATTTTAAGGCAATCTTTTTCATTTTTCCGAGTTTCAAAGAAAATCAAGAAAAATTTAAATAGTTTTTAATGATTAGACGAGATTAGAAAAGAACTTTTTGAAGATTGGGAGGGAAATTTTTAATGACTTTTAATTTAAAAAACGTATTTTATGAGAATATTAAAAAAGGTTTTTTAACACGTGAAAGGATTTCCTAAAATTTAAAAAAAGAGTGTAGAAGATTTTAAAGCAAAATGTTTCAATTTGGTAAGATTATAATAAATAGATCAAAATGGAGTAAATTCAAGAAATATTAAGAAGAATTGAAGAGATTCAAATCGAATTTTAAACTTAAATTCTGTTAGAAACTTAGATTTTTAAAGAATTCAAACATAAACTTTAGAAACTTTAAAGGAATTCCGAAAGATTTTAAGGCTGTAAAACTATTTTTCTTTAAATTTCTGGGAAAAATTAAAAAGATTATGAGTCAATTTTTTCACATCTTGAATTAAGAAACATAATTCTTTTTAGGCCTTCTTGTGCAATTTTGTTGCACAATTTTTTAAATTATATGTTGGTTTAAAAATCTACTTTCCAATTTGTGTAAGTCTAAGAGATATTCAGAAATTTTCAAAGGATTCAAATATAATTAAAACTTGTAAAGATTTTTCAAGAATTTTCGAAGTTTTCACGAAAATGAAAAAAATTATTTTAGGTACCTAGAAGCAATAAAAATAATTTTTTATTTCCAAAAATGTGCTTTGAAAGTAAATTAAAGAAGATTTTTAAACACATCAAACAATTTCCTAAAATTTTGAAAAAGAGTGTAAAATGTTTTAAAATCAAAATTTTTTAATTCGATAACATTACAAAATTAAAAAAAAATGTAAATAATCGAATAAATTCAATAATTATTGAGTAGAATTGATGAGATTTAAAAAAAATTTAAACTTCAGAGGAGTTTTGGGAACGTAGGATAAACTGATTTGAAAAACTGAAAAACCTAAAAATTCTTGCAGAAGAATAAGAAAGATGCGCTTGGAAATTGTGTACAATTATCAGTCTTTAAAATTGGAATTGAAATTGAATGATTTTACAAAAGAATTAATTTCAGCACATTTCTTCTCAAGCAGAATCCCCGTTTTTAATCGCAAGAGGTTCAATTATTTCTAATTAGAATAAGTAATTACATCAATTTTTAAAACTCAAAAAAGATAACATGCGCAATAAGTTGAATGAGATTTAAAAAAAGTTTATATTCATTATACATAAAATTTGCTGAATTATTTCTAAAAATTTGGAAACATTAAAAATTGCAGTATTTAAATACAGTTAACATTTGAGACTTTTATATTAAATTTTTGATAAGATATAATAGATATGTATGTAAAATGAAATAAGAATAATAATAATAAAAGTCGATAGACGAAGGACTTTCAGATAATGAAAGAAACTCCTTGGAAAAAATGTAAATAATTGTTTTGGAATGAATTCCAACAGAAAATTGAAAAAAGATTACAAAACATTTTTTATTATTTCCTAAAGTGTCTAAAAAGTACGTAAAATATTTTGAAGAAAAATGCTGTAATTTTTCCATGTTACTTAATTTTAGAAAAAATAAGGAATATAACTCTTTCTAATTTGAGTAAGTTTAAGAGATATTCACAAATTTAGAAACGATTCGAAAATAATTAAAACTTGTAAACATTTTAAAATGAATAATTAACATAATTTTTTATTTCCAACAATTAATTTGTAAACATTTGAAAACATTGCAAAAGATTTCAAATATTCTCAAAACATCTGAAAAACTTTAAAGGTTTTTTTTTTTAATTTTGCAGAATTAAAAAAAAATCAGGAAAAACTTGAATAATTTTGATAGATCAGAGATTGGAAGGTCTGACAAGATTAGAGAAACATAATTATTTTTCTAATAATCGTGTGAAAGTTTTAAATAATTTTTTATTTTTAAAAATGTACTTAAAAAAAAATTGAAGCAGATTTTTAAACACATCAAACGATTTCCTAAAATGCAAAGGGAGAGTGTAGAAGATTTTAAAGCAAAATGCTTCAATTGGATAAGATTTAAAAGTTAAAAAAAGTAAATAATCAAGTGAATTCAGGAAGAATTTAGTAGACTTGATGAGATTCAAAAAATAATTTAAACTTTAGAAGTGTTTTAGAAACGCAACATAAACTTGAGGAACCTTAAAGGAATCTCGAAAGGTTCCAGGAGAATAAACATAGTTTCATAAAATGCTTGGGAAAATTTAAAAGATAAGGACATTTTTTTCTACATCTTGAATGATTTTTTTAAATTTTTGATAAAAACTCGAGAGAGTTACCAATATCTTGAAGAATTCAAAACGTTTTAAATTGATAAGAAATTTTCCTAATATTTTTTTAAATCTTTTAAAATAAAATTAAAATATCTTAAATATCTCCGAGGATCTTTGCTGACACATCTGATATATTCGAAAATCTTTTTTAAAAAAATTTTTTAAAAATCTTATAATAATTATTTACATCTAAAATTATAAACAAACTGATAATACTTATTTCATTGTATATGAAATCTTTAAAAAATCTCTAATGCCTTAAAATACTTATCTCAACATTGCAAAATTTAGCTTTTACAATTTTATTGGAATTGTAAAAAAATTTGTAATTAAAATTGATTGTAAATAATTGTAAAATAAATGCAACAAAATTTATTTTATGAAGAAATATCTCATGATTGTAAAAAGAGAAAAAAAAATGGTAAAGGTAAGACTTTGTAACATTTTAATAACTAATTAATATAT
>NC_046658.1:157673042-157679893 GCF_010883055.1 Belonocnema kinseyi | reverse complement strand
TTTTGACCTTAGGGAATCATTTTCAGGAATAAAATTATAAAAATATATCCATTAGTTAGTAAAATACTATGAAGAATCGCCTTTCAAATTATAGTTCAAGTTAAAGAAATAGATATTTCTCTTATCGTTTTTCAGCATATGATTTTTCACTAAACGTAAAGCAGATTGAAATACACTTGAAAAATAAAAATAAGACAGTTCAGAGATTCATGCAGTTTTCTGTTAAGAAATTCCCACACATTTTTTAATGAAATTCCTTTCCGCACCACATTCAAAGGAAAATTTTACAACATTTTTGTCAAATAATTAGTCTTTGAATGAGGTCAAGTTAATAACTTTTTTTATTTTTCTCTTAAAATCCTCAAAATTGTGATTATAGCCTAAAATAGCATGAAAAGAGATGTATCAAAAAAGAACCTAGAGGACTTTAAATTTTTTATTTTATTGGATTTAAAAAAATATTAGAAAAATTCCAGTCTTTTTAAAAGATGTTTAGGGTACTTAGAAGTTTGGAAGATATGAACGAATATTTGACAAATTTTGAGTATTTTGTTCAAGTTTTCAAATATTTCTAATACGTTTAAAACAAAATGAATTCCAAAAAATATTTTTAACTCCCTACATTTTTCTTAAAATTTTAAAAAAGCATTTAAGATGTAAAAAACTTGACTTATATAATCTTCTAGAGTTTCCACAGGAATTTTAAGAAAAATAATTTTATCTCCTTGACATCTTTCGCAATTCCCTCAAAGCTTCTAAAGTTTATTTTTTTGAAATCTTAGAAAATGTACATTTCTAAAAAATGTAAGCTTAAAATTAGATTTGAATCTCTACCATTCTTCTAAATATTTCTTGAATTTACTGGATTATTTACGTTTTTTAAAACTTTTTAATCTTATCAAATTGAAACATTTTGCTTTAAAATCTTCTACACTCTTCTTTTAAATGTTAGGAAATCGTTTGATGTGTTTCAAAATCTTTTTGAATTTTTTTTAAAGTACATTTTTGTAAATAAAAATTATTAAAAATTTTCAAACGATTATTAGAAAAATAATTCTTTTTTCTAATATTTACAGACCTTCTAATCTTCTAATTTTTAAGAATTATTTTAATTTTTCCTGATTCTTTTGCAAGTTTTAATTATTTTATTTTTTAATTGTTTAAAAATTTCTAAATACCTCGTAAACTTACTAGAATGTGAAAGCAAATTTTACAAACAAACATAAAGATAGCAAAATATGGTTCAACAAAATTGCGCAAGAAGGCTTAATAAGAATTAAATTCCTTTTTTTCTAAAATTATATAATATGGGAAAATTACGAAATAATTTTTAAAAATTCTGATCTTTTTTTTTTAAATTTTCTCTCAGAAATCATTCCATTCCATTTTTGGTGGAAAAATACTTTTTTAAATGAAAATCTAACTACATGTTTAAAAATTGAACTATTCTGCTGTAAATTCGATTGTGCTTTTTTTTCATTTTTCAATTGAAAATTCAATTCTTCCATCGAAAATTAAGCTATTTTAAATTAAAAATTTTTTAACATAACTATTTTGGTTGATAATTTAACTGTTTTGTTGAAAATTCGATTTTGTTGTTATTAAAAAACATTTTCTTATACTAAAAATTTAAGTGTATCATTTTTGGTTGAAATATTTTTGGCAGGAAATTGAAGTTTCTCAGTTAAAAATTATTATTTTTTGGCAGAAAATTATTCTTCTTGTTTAAAAATTCATCTATTTTAATCAAGAATTCATTTCTTTGGATGAAAATGCATTTTTTCGTGAAACTTCTTTTATTCTGGTATAAAATGGTTGAAAATTCAACTACTTTTTGGAAATTAAACTATTTTGTTGAAAAATTGTTGGTTGTAAATTGGCTTTTTTTTAAACTGATAATCTAACCGTTTTTCGTTGAAAACTTATCTATTTTGTTAACAACAATTTTTATTGTTTTAAAATTGATTTTGAAAATTTATAATTCTGTTTTTGGTAGAAAGTTATTGGTTTGAAAATTAAACTATTTGTTCGCAAATTTAATTTTTGCTTGGAAATTTAAATATTTTGTTGAAACTTTGATTTTTTTGGGATTGATAATTATTTTTCAACTGAAAATTTATCTATTCAATTTTTCGTTGAAACATTATAATTTTAGTTGAAATATTATTTCTTTCGTTGAAAATTCCATTTTTTGTCTGAAAATTTAACTACTCCATTTTTGATCGAATACTTTTTTTTTTTTAATTTAAAATTCGTTTCTATAGATGAAAATTGAACAATTTTGTTGAAACTTTTTTTCTTCAAAATTTTTTTTTTGCTTATAAATTTATCTTCTTTGTTGGCGAATAATTTTTCTCTAAACATTCATCTGTTTTAGATAAAAATTAATTTCTTTTGTTGAAAATTGGCATTTATTTGGGTTTAAAAATTAATTTTTTCAACTGCAAACTTCAGTATAAACTACAATGTTTAAGTTAAAAAATGTATTTTTAAAAGTAATTTCTTGGTTGAAAAATTAAACTATTTTGTCGAAAATTTGTTTTTTATTTGTTAAAAATCCATTGTTTACTAAAAATATGACTGAGGCATGCAGCACTAAATTTGAAACATTTTAGACCTAGAAGTCTTGTCTCCTATATCTGTTTACATCAAGTCAATTAGATTTGCCTCATCGCAATAAGCCTAATGGTTCCAAGGTAACTCGGGATTTCAAAACGTGAATACATTTGAGGAGCAGCTAGATCGTCATTCGTGAGGTCGGAAGAGCTCGGGTTCCTGCTCGTGCATTTTCGGCTTTACACGAGGCTGGGCTTCGCAGCATTTAACAGAGTCGACTCACCGACACGCTACGTTTGAATGTGTCGCTCCCAGATGGAAGAGTGGTGGGGGCCGAAAAATCCCACGTTCTGGAGACACTGGTAAGCGAGCCTAGCGTTGGACCGAGTGCAGCCGAGCGTAAACGATGTCAGCCGACCAACGCTCTACTGAAATTCCTTAAATTTATCAATCACTCAATTTGGGTTGATGCAAAGATCCTTATTACAATAAATTAGGATAATTCGAAATTCGCGCATAAACTAGAGCACGTTGAACGGATGCGACATTGCCATACATTCAATTCACTGAAGTCAGTCATGCATTTGCGTTATAAATACATATTGGTAAACGCTGTGAAAAAAACAAGTCTTGTATAAATACTGTGAAAAAAAACCCGCATCACTGAATGACCATAATAACAAACATATTTTAGTAAAAACCGCGAGAAGAAACCCTTTTTAAGAAACGCCGTGAGCAAAAAGTTTAATCGTGAAAACGCCATGAAAAAATACATGTTTCGTCAAAACGCCGTGAAAATAACCTTGTTCATGAAAATACCTTGATTAGTATCTTATTAAGAAGGCATCGTCACAAATGCTTATTAAAACGCTCGGGAAGCACATCTTTTCACATCGTTTCTTCAAGTAAATAATTGTTTTTTCCTATTGTTATAATTGTAATGGTTCATTATTTTATTAATAATAAAATATGTTATATAATTGAAAATTACACGGTAAAAAAATTGAGCTGTGAGAGGGATATTATTGCTTATTATAGCTAAACATTTAGCTGAAAATGAATGATGGTATTTAGAAAGATCCCTGGATCTGCGAAAATGAATGTCCTTGACCATTTTCCATATATTGCGAATATCGTATAGTCAAACCTCTAATAAGTACAGCTATAATAGGGATATTAAGAATAGGTGTCTGAAGGAATTATCGGAAGAGCGCCAGTGCATTATGGGAACAGCGAAATAAAATGGCGACGGCCTAATCGGGAGCAGTGACAGTTGAGATTTACTTTGGACAATTAAACGCTTTTTACCACTTAAAATGTGCGCGAATCTTAATATTAAATAGAGTTCCTGATGTGGAAATAATAATTTACAATTCTTTCGATTGTAGGCAATAACTATATTGAAATATCAAGAAACGCGATAAAAACAAACTTGACCTCCAAATGCATTATACTGATTTCAGGGAAATTCATTTTCGCGATACCAGACGAAAGATTGGCTACTGTAAGTTAATATATTTCTATAACAACTAAATTGTTTTTCTAATCTGAAGATAATACAATTATACATAATCTGTCGAAAATAATGAACGGGGGTTTTTGGGGTCGCTGATAACGAATATGAAGTCAGAATTTCGAAAATTCTAATTCAAGATAGGAGATGCGAGATGGCGGTTTCCAAATTTTGAAAATATATATATAAGCTCCAAAATCTACACTCAGGGGTTTTTGGGAACGCTGATTACGATCGCTGATCAAATAAACTGTTGTTGAAATGTGGATGAAATTTTTAAAATATGCTGTTAGCGTAATTCATAAATTCCATAAAAGCTTACGTTATTGAAATCAAAGTATTTAAAATCTTATCTATGATTTCGAAGATGTACGTATCAGTGTGAACTAAATTTGATCGACTAATTGTAATTTTAATTTAGTAACTTGAAATTTTTTATATAAGATTCGTAATCAGCAACTGTGAAAAGCCCGTTATACCAATTTCGAAAAGATTCGAAAGCTTATTAGGCATACTCGTCCGCCATTTTGCTTTAAGAATTTTTGACACCGGATTCGTAATTAGCGACCTTCTCAAAAACCCGTGAGTAATCGAATTTGGCCCATTTTATAAACATTTTATAATTTTGGCCACCTTTTTCTGATTTTTGACCACTGTATGGCAGCGTAAAACACACGATTTTAACTTGAAATCTATTTACAGTTTTTTGCATAGTCCACCAAAAATACTTTTTTTACACAGAAAATAGCCGATCCTCCATTGTACACCGAAATCGGTGTTCAAGTGAGTTGCAACAAATTTGAGCCACGCAGGTTCATTGGTTCATTCCGAGAATCTAGGGGAAAAACATCATTTAGCCACTGTTTTTTCTCATCCAGAGCAAAGTGAATTGTCGTCTAAAAACTCTCAGTCACCTGTCAAGATGATTTTGTCGGGCGTTATTTGGGTAAAATAGATGTTTATAAGCAGGTAAGTTATATTAATAATAATTATCTAACTTTTAGTTTCCTCCTATTTACCAGTGACTGTTAGTGGCTTGGTTAAAAATTGTACTTGGCGTGATATAATATTCAAATCCTAGGTTAGTGAAAACCTACATGACATTCAAACCATCAAAGCCGGGATATAAAAACTAAGTCGTGACCGCCTGCATTTTAATTTATGTCTGTTCGTTTGAAGAAATTTCCTCTAGATTTTCTGTATTTAAAAAAGTCAAGTTAGCTAGTGGTTGAAGTGAAAATACCTAATTGTATATGTATACGGTCATGACTTTTTTTACACATCTCGGCTTTATTTTAAATATCGATCGCCATGACTAGCCTAACTTTTGGAAGTTTCATTACTATCGACATATAGAAATGGACGGGTAATGCTGGGGGGGGGGGGGGGGGGGGGGGGGGGGGGGGGGGGGGGGGGAGAATGGTAATGGGCTCTAGAGTGAGAAAAACCATATGAGACGTAGACCTAACTCTTTTTAGATAAAGCTGATTCGTCGAGAATATTTTCTTCGGGTGATGTTTGGCGCAGGACAGGAACGTGTTTTGTGTGGCGGGTGCCCCAATAATGTGACGTTCATCGCACTTTTCAGAATTGATTTATTTATAATTTATTTAATTATAATTTATTGTAAATAAATATAAAAAATGGTGGCAGCCTGTGTAGTTTGTGGTCGTTGTCAAGACGTTTATACGGGGATATATTTTCATACGCAAGTAAAGTTATTGAATATAGTAAAATAAAAAGTGTTACAACAAAAACAAAACCTCAAGAAGAAGAATTCAAGGTTACCCAGTTTTTAAAATAATCTATCTGAAACAGGTTATTTTACATAAATGTTCTTTAAAATTCAATTAATTATAACTACAAATTTCTAATGTATTGTTTATCTTTTTTTTTAATATACCGTACAGAATATTTAGGCAATACCCGGGGCCACCAAATCACTTGACAGAGTTCTGAAATAGATAAAGGCAGGTCTACGTCTCATATGTTTTTTCTCTCTCTAGAGCCCATTTCATTTCTCCTTAAAGCGTTACCAGTCCATTTCTGTATGTCGATGTTCATTACAAAGCTATCATTTTATTCTAAGTGACTATAGTACACACTGTTAAATGAAAGAGTGTTCAAAATTAGACAAATATTATTTCAATTAGTTTCCTTATTAACAATTATTTAGTACGATATCGCAATGGGAATAGTTGCTTTGACAGGTGTTCATGTGGCTGACGGCGCGGTGCAGCACAACACCACAACTCTCGACATTGAGCCAAAATTCAGTCTCCAAATGATACGAGTACTTTCCCCTAGATGTCCAGATGTGCACCTACGTTCAGAGGAATACATTTGAGACCTGAAAATTGTTTCAAATGCTCATGGTGAGACCAATGCAATTTGAGCTGCAACAAATTTAAAACCAGCGTTTTTCTGTGTACGGAAAAATTATTATTATAGTTTTTTCTTGGAATAGAACAGTTTAATTAGAAGTTTTAACGAATACGGTCTTTTTTCACGGCTTTTCAAAAGTAAGGTTTTTTTCTCACGGCTTTTTCATGAGTAAGGTTTCTTTGACGGCGCTTATAGGAATACGATTTTTTCTTAGCATTTGTAGAAATATATATATTTTTTCGTAGCATTTTACTGAGATGTGTTCTTCTTCACGTTGTTTTAAAACAATGTTTTTTTTTTCAAAGCGACCTAATAAACAATTTATTTTTCATGGCGTCTTTGAAAAAGGTTTTTCTTCATTGCTTTATTTTGCTGATTTTTATATTCTCATAATTTA
>NC_046658.1:157665309-157672942 GCF_010883055.1 Belonocnema kinseyi | reverse complement strand
TAAAAGTGAATTAATACTTCAAATATCACAGTTTTAATTAAATAATTTTTCAAATGATTCTGATGTTGTGAAATGAGTATCTGCATTTAATTTTTATAAACGCGTTTTAATTTTGTTCTCGGATAAGTATCAAAAGTTGCCAAGCGATCAAATTTTCAAAAATGAAAGTGAAAATTTAAAAACGGGAGAGGGGAAATTATTTCAATTTTTAAATGAAAATTATAGTTTAATTCTTTTTATGTTTTAAACAGATTAATTAATTCTTAGTTCATTAAAACTTTTCACAATTTTAATTACATAAATATTAAATTTTAAAATTTTAATTTGGGTTAACAAATTGATGATTTAAGTGAATGTTATATTATTAAATACCGGTTATAATTGATATAATAACATTTGATTAATATTTGAAATACAACATCTTTAATTTTATTATTTATTCAAATTTTTGTTTTGTTGTGAAATGAGTATCGGAATTATCATTTCTGAATGTTCCGAGTATATATTTTACTTTTTTCTGGAATATTTAAACATTTTATCACTAATACAAATTTTAAGAAAAACACCAAGTAAAAATTATTTGAATAATTCATTATAAAAATAATTCTTCAACGCCTTGTATTTTATGAACAGAATAATTACTTATTATTAATTAATTAATTTTTTCACGGTATTTAATTACATGAAAATTGCATTCATTGATATAAGATCTGAACTTTTTAATAAAAACATACTTATATTTAACCTATTTCTATTAGAGTTATATAGTTTTTCGAAATGTTGATGATGTTTTGAAATGATTATATGAATTAAATTTTGAAAATCATATGTACAAGTGTTTTGTTTCTTACAAAAACAAGTATTGAACGTTATTAATAACTAAGATTTTCAGGAAGAAAGTTTTAAATATATATATATATAAAGTAAGAGTAATTTTATTATTTCAATGAAACAAATTATTTAAAGCTTTTTATGTTGTGAACCATTTAATTCCTTATTAGCTGATAATTTTCTTCACACTTTCTTCGTATTGATTTTAATTAGTGACGAAGGTTATTAATAAATTAGACGTATAGAAATGCTGTTTTAAAATTTAAAGGAGAATATACACATAATGTAAACATTATTTCAATGTTTCGATGACCATAATTGTTTCATGTTTTTTATTTTGTAAACTGATTAATTCATTATCAACTGATTCTACTAAGAGTTAAATTTTCTGGAATTAGTTTAAAAGTTTAAGATTAAATAAAATTTTTATAAATAAAAGTTCTGATTAAAAAAATATACAAAGTTGAAGTTATTTAAATGTTTTATCACAGAATTATATTTTAATGGTTTTTCTTTTGTAAAATTGTCGATTGATTGTTAGCTAATTAACGTCTTCTGATAATTATTAAAGTAAATAAAGATTAAAACTCAGTTCCTGAAATTTAAGTAACATAATTTAATTATTGGCTTAAAGGTTTTATAATGGAATATTAAATATAATTTGAATATCAAAAGTTAATTTAAATTTGCAATTATATTATTTCAATTAGATAATTTTTCAAATGATTCTGATGTACTGAAATGTGTATTTGCATTCGAATTTTCAAATCATATGAAAATAGGTTTGATTTCTTTCTGAAATTAGTATCAAAAGTTACCAATAAAACAAATTTTCAAAAATGAATGTGATATTAAAAAAAAAATTTAGAGTAAACATTTTTCCTATGTTTGAATGAAAATGATTGTTTAATGCTTTTTACATTCTCATAATTTATGATTGAGAAAGTATTAGAATTGTCGGAAATTTGACATCACACTTTTTCAACGGATCTCCACGTTTCGAGACCCCCTGAATCCGAAAATCAGGTTTTCACGATGGCGTCTGTCTATCTGTCTGTCTGTCCGTCCGGACGTCCGTTTACAAATGTCTGTTGGAAATCGAGCGCGCAGCGCGAGTGTCACGATGAGAATGTGTACCTCGAAGCCTACAGAGCTTTGAGAAACTTAATCTTTGACTATACTTAATTAAGTGGACAATTCAGAATATCAAGACGCATATAAATGCTGCCATCTAAAAGAGATCTTTCTGCTCAAGTTTTATTCAAGCATTACAAATGAAAAGAATGAATATCCGAGCATCTATATTAAAATTGCAGAGTTTTTAAGAAGAAAAAAATGTTTTCTCTTTTTACATCTGGGTAATCTTTTTTTTTTTTTAATTATCAAAGAGATAAGTAAAATAAAATTGTTGGAAAAACTTATATTAAGAATTAGAACAATAGAAGCGTCTTAACCATTTCGAAAGATTTTGAGATTAAATATTTTTAAAAGGTTTTGGGAAAATTTTAAGCAGTTAATATTTCATTTTGAAATAATAATTAAAATTTTTAAAGATTTCAAAATTGTCTTGAAAAAAAAAAAATGGAAGATTTTGAGACAATTATTTCCATTTTTCAGGATTTTATTTAAATTTAGGTAAACTTAATTTTTTGGGGCGTCTATAGTAGGAAAAATATATAGTTTAGATTCGTGGGAAAATTCTAAACAATTTTTTAGTAATGAGTTCTACGAGATTATTACAAAAGATTACAAAATGTTTCAAATCATTTATTAAAATTAAAAAAAAAAGGGTTTAAACGTTTTTAAAGCATCATGTCATAATATGAAGTTTTAGAAAAAAATTCAGTAAATTTAAGAGATATGTAGAAGTTTTAAAATGATTGAAAATCAATGAAAATTTAAAAGATATTTTAGGACTTTTAAAAAATTCAGGATAATGTCATAAATTCTTTAGGTTCCCAAAAAAATTTCTTATTACTTAATTTGAAAAATGAGCTTTAGGAGAAAATTCAAAAATATTTTGAAACATAAAATATTCCCTTAAATTTCTAATAAGAGTAGAAGATTTTAAAGCAAAATGCAAAAAAAAATGTTACGTAACTGCAGTTAGGATGTGGGAAGGTAAAAGTGTTTAAAATAACTTTATGTAATATGTGAACCAGAATATAAGTATTCAGAAAATTTTATCAAATAAATTGTTATTAGAAAATTGAGGAAATGATAAAAATGAGTATTAAAGTGAGCGCGCGCGTGCGCGCACACATTACAGTCTAGTACTACAAAAAGTACGTCTTCTCACAAGACCACATGTTATTTTCAACCATTGACTGCTCGACTATAAAGCTCTGAAAGTTTCCGAAATTTTAACCAGAGCTTCAGTGCATTTTAATACAATTGTCATCCAAATATCAAACGATTTTCTTAAGATTTATAGGAAACTTTTGTATAAACTTTTTTTTTTTTAAAATGAACTTTGAGAGAAAATTGAAATACATTTCAAAAGATCAGAAGATTTTAAGAGATTAAAAAAAATTTTTAACTGTAAAAGATTTTAAACAATGCAAATTTTATTTAAAGATTTCAGACGAAAATTATTTAAAAATTTTAGAAATGTTTCAAGTGCATAAAAAAATTCTAGTTTTCACATTTCTTCGAGAATCTTATAAAATTTATATGTATACAGATTGAAAAACAGATTGATAATACTTCTTTTCTTGTGAGTAACTACGATATTTGTGTGACTGTAAAGAATATTTGAGAAACATTCACGGTTACAACATAATATTGCTTTATTTATTTATCTGCAGCACTTAATCTTGAAAAACCTTTTATTTTTCATTGAGAGAACGTCTATTTTCTTTACGTAATATATAAACGCTCCCTTATTTCGCTACTCAATTTATTAGTACCATAAACTTTATAAAACTAATTTTTTCCTTGTATTATTAAAAGTTGTACACATGCCATACTTAATGTTGAAATAAAACATTGCAACTAACAGTTGACGCAAATTGAAGTGCAAGCATACCTTCCCTGGAAAGTTTAAACGCCTCTTTATTGAAATAAAGCTATTGTATATAACGTTCTGAAAGGCTTTTGTCATTATATTAGAATTAGATCATTAGAGGACTCGGCCGAGCGTAGGCCAAGTTCCTGACCTGATCCGCCCGATAGATAGGCCAACAACAGGTTCCGCAGGTAAATTCGTCCATTTGGCGCCGCCGTTCAGCCAAGTTCCTGCTTGGAACTTGGCTAAGTGACACACTCGACTATAACTGAGCTAAGAAATGTATATTCAAACCAAATATATATTTTTCCGAAACAGAACTGCGTGAAAAAGATTCTACTGCCGGAACATATTATTTTAATATTTCATCACAAACTCTACTTTCAACAAGTGCCGAAAATGTTGCGAAATGCTTGCCTGCGGAAATTATCTTTACCGAGAGTTCAATCCTGAATGCGTGCTACAATAATAAAGTGAAAGCAGTCAATGGGTATTCCGTGACGTCATGGAGCTCAACTTTCATGTTTCAAATAACACTCTTACACCTGAGACAAAAGATTCATCAAAAAAAGGTTTCTATTTTTTTATTTTATTTTTTTTCAAAAAGAGCTATCAGCCTTGATTGTTTAAATCTGTGTTCAAACTGTGCGCTTTTTATTTTTGAAGCATATCACAGTTTCGTCAAATGTACTATGTATTTTATAATTTTTTAAATTTTAATCTATAAAGTAAATAAGTAAATGAATTATTTAAAAAATTAAAAAATAGTGAAGCGTAATCACGACCAATTCAAGTATCTGAAAAATGTCAAAACTTTTGAATTATAATTTGTTACAAAAAATAATATATCCTTTGCATCTACACGATAATACACGTATTAAAATAATTAATTTCAATTTACCAATATATATATATATATATAGTTTAATAACTGTGTTGTCAATTAGAGAATTGTTTAAATTTAATTCAAAAGATGCAGAGAGACGTAGACAAATTTGAGAGTAAAGTTCAGTACGTAATATAAGTTATTTTTATCATTATTTTTCTGCAGACGGTGTGTGTTTGTGTGGGTGTCTATGTCTGTACGTCATTTCAGTCATTAGCGTCTCACATAAGTTCAGATAAATAAAGTGCAAAGACTCAAATATAACGACTTATAAATTGCAGATTAAGTCGCAAGCCAATTTGAGAAACGATGTAACTTTATCCATGTTTATGAAAAACTGATCAGGTCAAAAAAGTTGATTGTAGATTTTTTAAGGCACTAACCTGTATTATATTGTGAATTTTAATAATAAAATCCTTAAGAGAAGTTATCAATGAAAGACTGTTGTAGCATGATATAAATCTGCAGATGCAGCGGAATGCGTGTGATTTCTTCAGTTAAGCAAGACTAAATGAGTAAGCTGGAATGGTACTGCTCTCGTCACAAACCATTCTCTCCTCCCCACTCTCCAGTAAAACATCAAAGCACATCAGGAGTTTGAGTCACGCACAAAAAAACTTTTGTACTTTTGTAGATGATTCAGAACCAATCTGTTCAGATTATTCCACTTTTAAAATTGAAAAAAGTAGTGTGCCAATCAATCACACACTTCTCAACCTAGCTGAATACATGAACAAACTTCAAATCATATTTTAACAAAAAATCTACAGCGTCTTCTTATAAATTGCAGTAAAAATGTGTGCCTCAGTTAAGACCAATCTGAAAGGCATTCACAAGCAACCCTCGGTAAATAAGAACGAATCATAAGCTTGGTCAAATGTTTAAGATCAAAATTAATTGTATTTCTAATGAAGATTTTTTTTTACCATAAACACAATACAAAAAACTCGTATTGATAAAATTGTCTGGGAAAGAACGAGGATAGAGTGAGAGGTTTGGTTTTGTGTGACTCTTTCCACTTTCTCCTTTTATTTTGAATTTGTCTGTAATTAGCGCTGGAAAGGAGGTGTTTCCAGGGTTTCATCAAAATGTGCCAAGTTTTTCGAGGAATTGAAAAGGAGTATCTACAAAATAAGACCATACTGATACAGTAATTTAATAATAATAATAAAATCCCTAAAAAACTTGGCATATTTATATCAAACCCTGAAGTACGAGTTTAATTTTGTGTGAATCTAAAATTTCCGCAGGTTAATTAAATGGGAGTTTGAAGAGCCCGTCCGCACGTGTTAATATTTGAGTTTCGAAAAAAATTACGGATTTTCTTTCTCCAGAAATTGAAACTTTGGGAGGGAAGGGGGGGGGGGTGACATGCCCTGTAGCTGGAAAAGCGTTTTTGGGACCACCGTATTATACATACAAAGCCAGGTCATATCCCGTGTAGAAAATGCCCTAATATTCCTTACTTTAAACAGAGAAATGGTCGGGTGTTATAAAGGGTAACTTGACCAGAAAATGTGATGCAGGTTCTTGTCAGGGGTTGGTAGGGTTACCTCTGTTTGTTTGCAGTCCTGTGTGTACAAGCCAATGGACATTTCTATAAATTCATTATTTTCTTGAGGGGATCTTGTAAAGCCCTCGACAGGTAAAACGGGTAATATGGCTGTGAGTGCAAAAAAAATCATTCAGTGTTATTATGCTTAATTATACTGCATTCAAAATTTGAAAAGAATTTTTCTTAAATATTGATTTAATTTCAAATCATTTTAGTACATTTAGAAATCATATTTAACAAATCAAGTCTCAAGAACCTTTTCTCCTAAGTTCGAAAGTATCGGATGAATGCCGTCAAGTATTTATAATATTCTACTCAGCGTGACATCGTAGCTACGGGGATTAGGCGTTCGACTTACAAGCGTGCGGTTCGTGCGTTCGATTCCTCTCGATGCATTGTGGAAATTTTAATACACTGCGTATCTCTTTAGTTATAAGTAATAAGTCTTCTCTAGTCAAATTCAACAATTAATTTAGTTTTAGAATAACGTGCGAAGCATAGTTAAGAATTCAATGTAAATAAAAATACGAGAAAACGGGGAAGAGAATTTAACAGAGGCTACAGAAAGGTGTTAAAATGTTTAGATTTAACTTTTGCAAAGAAAATGTATTTTACATTTGGATTAACATTTCCCTTAGGCGAAAAAATAATTCTGGTAATAATAGCTTGTGGCACTGTGCTAGGTAAAATTTTTTACTATTGCAACCATAGAATCACATCTCAGAAACCTGGGAAAAACTTTAATGGTAATTATTACGAAATCTCGTAAACCATAACACGTCACCACATAACCTACGATCAAATTAGGAATTAATATGGAAATAGAGCAAGGATCCAGAAAGGACTTTACTGTTTAGTTGGGCAATAGAGAGGAACCCTCGCTCGAATTTGGTCAGAGAGTCTAGGCTAGTGCCTTTTCTACAAAGCGTGACGTTCTTGTCGGATCATTTCCTGATTTCCCGTTCAGCGCCCCTATAAAGTTAGAGCAAAATAACTAGCACCCTACCAAAATCGAGTCGTCATTTCTGCACGGGATAATGACCTACTCCCGACACTTTACATTCTACATTCTTAAGTCAATTTGCGAATCACTAATTAGTGATGCACAAATTGGTAGGTGCAGAGTTTATATCCCCAATAATACATGATTAGTCAGTGCTTTAATTTAGTTATTAGTTTTCATTTTATTTGTTATTATATATTTACAGGAGCAGCAATTGATCGTATCTGAAGTTCATATCGTACACTTTATCATACGAGGGTGGATTGATAAGTTTCCGGCCTGACCTAGAAAAACAACGTTTTTAAGAATTTTTTTTTTTTATTTCTCAACATAATCTCCTCCAAGGCTGAT
>NC_046658.1:157662073-157665209 GCF_010883055.1 Belonocnema kinseyi | reverse complement strand
TTCCAATTTCATAATTAATTAATCAGTTTACAAAATAACAAGCGTTAAACAATTATTTTTATTTGTACACTAAAATATTGTTTATATTACATTCTCCTTTAAATTTGAAGCAGCATTCTTATACCTCTAATCTATTAATTACCTTGTAAATTAATTAAAAAAGAATTAAAATATATGTAAGCATAAGTTTGAAAATGAAATTCAGACTCTCATTTCACAATTATCACAATCATCATAAAAATTCATATACTTGAAATATAAATGTTTGAAAGAAAAAATAAACTTCGATACAAAAGGTATCAGCTAATATTTAATTACAGAATCTGAAACTAAATACAGTAGAACCTCGCTTATCCGAGTTCGCGATTAAACGAGACTGAAACAAAAATAGTTTACCCGTCTTATCCGAGCTATAGCGCAATAGTAGTTCGTATTATTCAACCCTTATGCATTATTCATACATATGAACTTTCTTAACCAACCAGGACAGATTTTCCCAAACCTCTACTCTTATTTGTTAATAATGTATATACTTTCTACGTTATAAGTCTATACTTTCAGTTTATTACACCGAGCGTTTCTTTTTGCTTAAAATTCCGTCTTTATCCGAGTTTCCCTATTATCCAAGTTGGGGTCAGTCCACAATAGCTCGGACAGGCGAGACTCTACTGTAATCAATGTAGGTTACTTCATTTAAAACAGTTTAAATTTGAAATGGATATGATTTAACATTGTGAATAAAGTTAATCAGCTAATAATGAATTAAACAGTTCATAGTTAACAAGCCTCAAATAATTATATTATTTTGCAATTATTTGCGGAAATTCGATTTGTAATATAATCAATTAAAAATTATTCAGTCATTTCAAAGCATAATAATCACGAAACAATTATTTTAACTGAAATATTCATATATCTTGTAACAAAGTTTAAATGTTATTTATAAAAATTTCATTTTTTACTGACTTAAAATTAATTTAAGGGAAAAAATTTCAACATTTTTGCATACATTTTTGAAAATTGAATGAAAATATTAATCTCAGAACACCAGAATAATTCCGAAAAATTACTTAATTGAAATAGAGGTACTTTAAAAATAAATTCATTTATATTATGCAAATCACATTCAATGTTCCATAATATAACTCACAAGAAATAATGTATTTATTTGTTACTTATGTTAATTAAACTTGAGGGAATAAATTTTCATCTTTATTCAATTTAATGTTCGAAAACAAATATTCAGCTTATATCAATCAGTCATTTTACAAAATAAGATGCATTAAACTATAATTCTCACTAAAACCTTTAAATAATTTTTAGTTAATACATTTGTTTAAATTTCAACTTTCATTTCTAAAATTAGTTGATGATTAATTAATCATTTCACAACATAAAAAGCTTTCTAGCTAAGTTAAAAAAGTTAAAATATGTGTACATATTATACAGGAAATTGAATTTAAATACTCATTCAACAATATCGGTGGCACCATAAAAAATTATATAATTGTAATACAATTATTTAAAAGAAAAAAAGAAACATCTATTACGAAAGTAATAGCCAATATTTAAATACATTATCTGAGAGGAAATAACATGTTTATCTTACTAAATATTAAACAATTTAAATCCAATCTTTATGTAATTTGATATTTTATTTTTTATTATAAAATTTTAATTTATATTATAATATTATTAAACTTAATGTCTTGACAATATATCTATTCATTTAATAATCTTTTATATTATTTGACAAAATTAGATTTTAAGATAAAATTTTAAAAATTATTCTTGTAACAATGAATAAACCAATTTAAAATTTATTTAAATTACATTTAATTTCAAATTTGTAAATAATTTTTAAATATGAAATATGAATATAATATTAGTATAAAAAATTATAGGCATGTATAACACAATATTATTAACCTTTATAATTTGCTAATATAGTACTCATGAAAATATTATTATCATAACTAAGACGTGAACAAACAAAATTGTTATGGTTCAATTATGTAAAATTTAGATTGATATAGCTCTAATATTAAATAGTTAATAAATTTTGATTAGATAAAGTTAAAATAAGAATACGATATTATTGAATTTTAATCTAAAAATAATAAGTTTTTCAACATTAAATCTTTAACAAAATTGAAATATTAATATAATAAATTTATTTAATTGTAATTTATCTTATAATAACTTTACGTTTTAACCCCAATTCTTAATTATATTTTATATAATAATATTATTAAATTTGATGATTTCGCAATATATCTATTAATTTAATCATCTTTTTTTTTAAATTAAATTTTAAAATACATTTAAACTAATTATTACCTTAACAAATATAGCTCTAATATTAAATAGTTGATAAATTTTGATTAGATAAAGTTAAAATAAAAATACGATATTATTTAATTTTAATCTAAAATTTATAAGTCTTTCAACATTAAATAATTGACATAATTAAAACATTAATATAATAAATTTATATAATTGTAATTTAGCTTATAATAACTTTACGTTTTGATAAAAGATTTAATTATAATTTATATAATAATATTATTAAACCTGATGATTTCGCAATATATCTATTAATTTAATAATCGTTTATATTATTCAAAAGAATGAAATTTTAAGATAGATTTGAAAGAAATATTACTTTAACATTGAATAAACCAATTAAAAATTTATTATTAAAAATAACAGCTGTTATTGAAAGTGAAAATCAAGGCACAAATTAAAATAGTTCTTGGCGATCGATAAAAGTAGATATCTAATTTTAAGTTCGATTAATTTTATACATTCAAAACAGAGGTCGCCAGTCGTCATAAACTATGTGCTTAAATCCACTGTGTGAGATTCAGCCTCCATGCGCTAATAATGGAGGTTACGAGTTTTCATATATAAGGAAACTCTAGCACACAATGCAACCCGTCTTGCATTTGTGTAATGCAAAAAGTACTATACAGGCGATTTTAATTCGGTTTCCAAATCTCCCGCACGCGAGATCTTGCGCAGATTAGTCAAAGGCTTCGAGACTCAGAAGACCAGGGTATATTTTAAGCCAAATTTGGTACTGCCCGTCCGCATAGTATACACGAATCCTAAAAAAAAAAAAAAAAAAAAAAAA
>NC_046658.1:157656058-157661973 GCF_010883055.1 Belonocnema kinseyi | reverse complement strand
TCAAAATTTCATACTCACTACCCATTTTCAAATTTGGAACTACCCTTTTGAATTTGGAACTACCCGTTTTGGTTGGTACTACCCCTTAAAATATACCCTGCAGAAGACGTGCGAAAAATACACGTATAACCCGTGGAAATAGGAAACAAGGGACTAGGCTTGTCATTGCGGGGTTGATGCAATGAGGGGGAGGCCCGCCATCTTTTGATGTGCCGCGACAAACATGGAAGCGTCCACATGTTTATATTTTCATGCACAGTTTGTCGGCAAAAATGCTCGTGCGCATAATCAAATGGCACATCGTAAGATGGCGGCTCTCCCCACTCATAGAATTCTCCCTCCTCCCGTGGATTCAACCCCGCTCGACCAAATTAGGATGGCATGCCTAGTCCCGTGTTTCCTATGTCTATGGTTTAACCAAATTCTGAGAAAAGGTTATGTTTCCCAGGATTCACCGCGCATTTCAAATTAATAATTAGTTACGAAGTAAGAAAAATGTAACACAACATTAAAATTGTTCATAAATACATTCGGGACGTGCATTAAGAACTTTCTTAAAAATTGGAGTTGGTTTTCACTAATGTAACGGTACGTGAGCGATATTTAACGTTTGACAAGTGTCAAAATCGTTTCGTACTTCGATTTTAATTAATTAAATAAAGTGAATATCTTCAGGTTGTACGTAATTAATTAGCGATAAAATCTGTTGTTTTACTTATTGAATAAAATATGGGCATCAAACGGTTTTGACTAACTGCAACGAAAATTGTAATCCGTATGATTATGAAAATTGCAACGATGAATCTGAGATTCAAATGATGAGAGGTAAGAAGCTGCGAATTATTTTTATGAGCTGGGTGTTCAGCGACCTTGAAAATTTCGGCTTCGCCACTATAGAATGTTAAAGTATACATATTTTGTGATATTTGACTTGGAATTATAAAAATTATTAGCTGAAATCTTCAATATTAACTCAGCTTCAGAATAGACCTTTTTATTCTAGACGTCGACAGTGTGCACGTGCCAGGCTTTACGTCATTTGCGTATTTTTCGAACAATTTTGTGTCGAAATATACGGAAAATATTGCAAATAAAAATAACAGCTAAAATAAATCAGAGTTTTAAGAAAATAAAAATTTTAAGTATATTCACAAAAAAAAACTGCGAAAAGTGTGGCGAGCAACCCCATTATTTACATTTGTTGACATCTGCCGTCTTCAAAAAAATGTTTTGAAATCCGGAAAAAATTACGGAAGATGTTTCAGAAGCAAAATTAGTGCACAAATCGATGGAAGAGCGTAGTGTTAAACAGCTTAAACGATGGATAAAATATAGAAAACGATCTTTAAAAGGAAAAAAAGTGATTCAGTAGAAAGGTTAGTTGAGGTTGTGTTTGGCAGGTATTAATATTTTCTTTCTTTGCTAACATTTGCTTGTATATTAAATGAAGCATTGTTATCGGGGTTTCGAACCTCCTAAATTTTTTGATAAAAATAAAATCTATTTAACACTTTCACTTGAGAACGCAAAAATATTATATTTATGTATTTACAATCAGTTTATATGAAAGAAGTAAAATTTTTTAGTACATTCCTTATACCAGGAAATCACTAACAAATGGCTTTTTATTGTCTAAAGTTGAAAAAGAGAATTAAAAAATATAATATTGTGTTATTTTATATTGGTATGAGTATTAAATATTTGCTCAAACAAAGTTCTGAACTGCAAATCTTGTTAGCTGCTCAATACTGTGCTCTTCTACTGATTCGAGCACTATGGTAATTTTGCACCTGGAACATCATCTTCCGTGAGTTTCACCAAATTTGTAAGCATTTTTTAGAAGATGACAGGTGACCTTAAAAATCTCTGTTATTTACAAATGAATTTTTTGTTGTTGTTTTAATTGATAATACTTTCCATACATTTCGACACAAAGCTGTTCGAAAAATACGGAAATGACGTAAAATATCGGCATGTGCGCACTGCCGACGTGTAGAATAAAAAGGTCTATTAGAATGAGCCATGGTCATATAACGGAATTTTCAAGAGTTTCACCACTCGGTTTTTGAGTATACACCATATTACCAAACATTAATAAAGATTTCAAAATGTTTCAAAGATTTCAAAATATTTAAAAGGATTTTGAACATTTCATAAAGGCGTGTTTATCAAATTTTAAATATTTCACAAAGATTTTTAAACTTTTAAAAGATGTAAAGGGTTTCAAAAATTTTGAAAAGGTTACAGTTACAGTTCACCAGATTCCAAAGATTTTAAATCATTTGGAATATTTAAAAAGGTTTCAAAACATTTTAGAAGATTTTTCTTACTAATTATAGATTTCAAATAATTCAATGATTTAAACGCATAAAAAAGATTTAAGAAAAATATCCCAAAGAAACCACGTCCCGAGAATTTTTGTGAATTTCTGCGCAAGATCTCGAGCGCGGGAGATTTTAAGCGAATTAAAATCGCCTATATAGTACTTTTTTGCATTACACAAATGGAAGACGGGTTGCATTGTATGCTAGAGTTTATAAAATTATATTCCCTATGACTACATAGTGAACGTCCTTACTGTGTATATATATATATATATATATATATATATATATATATACTCTCTAAATTTGAATCAGTTAAAATCTAACTGATTCAATAAGTGCAACAATGTTCAACTGAAGTATCAGTCATATTTCGGAGTCTTACTGATAAAATAGTTAAATGGCTACCAGCCGAAAATTACCGATTGAATTTGTCATTCCAAGTAACTAATTCTTTTCAGTTATTATTTCTGGTTAACTGATTGTTCAATTCGTTCAGTCACTTCCCAAACATACTCTGTGCGCGTGGGAAATATGCGCATCCGGACGAACGGCGCTTGCGCGAAACCCAGTGTTGTAAGGAGACGGAGTGCGATAAGCGTCTAGTTCGCAATTATCATAGTGCTAAGAACGTTTTTGTGTGTGTTTGAAGTGCGGCAATTGAAGAAACGAAGTTTTTAGTATAAAGTTTTGAATGAAAAACAATTGCAGTGCAAGTGATTAGGATTTTTGGCGATTTTAAAAAAAAGGACAAACTTCTGGGAAGAATTATTTTCGAGGTGAGTTAATTTAATATATACTTGTGATGCCTTTCTGCAATGTAAATGTTATATTTACGTAACCATGGTGTACATCGAAACAGTGAAAATCCGTAAAATAAAATCAATAAAATCAATATAATCAATGCAATGCTAATCAATGAAATAAAAATTAATAAAAGGTGGATGTAGAAAAAAGCACGATAGTTACAAAAAAGTAACCTCTTTACGCTGCAGAAACGCTGCTTGGTGACTGTTTGCTTCTCAACAGTGTTGCCAGATAAGGGCATCTTTCCTGCAAGATGTATAGGTTTCTTTTGGTTCATTTAATAAATTAACAATAATATTTTGCTTAATTTGAGAATTTTGTTCAGTTTAATGAATTTAGTAGTAAATTTAAAATGGTTGTGTACATGTAATGAAAAGTGTAGGTCTGTTAGGCGGCGGGACGCTAGCGTAAATTCATCTGGCAACACTGCTTTATAGTATAAGAAAGCCGTAAGCAAAAGCAACCAAAATGAATAAAACTATGAAATAATTATCTTGACTTCATTACGAGATTTCAGTTCATATTTTATTGATTATATTTCTTTATTTTATGGACTTTTCACTGTTTTTATCTATTGTCTTGTCGTGGAGGAAGCTTCGTAGTGGAAAATATCTCACTCTTACACAGGCCGACTGAACACGTTTATCTCACTCTAGCATTGTATCTTCATGCAGTAGAGGGAGAAAGCAATTTTCGATCTCCATTAACATTTTTACAAACATTTTACAAAATTTTTTACTTTCCCGTTTGCTATAGTACATAATTTGTATATTCTTCCCAACTATTTGTGCACACTCACATATTACATAACGTTATTATTAACCTTTTAACCCCTCCCCCTATGTAAAAGGCCGTAAAATTTCCTTCGGACCACTAATTTCTCTCCCGCCATTGCGTAACACATTTTGCATTTTGCTTAAAATCATAATAGACGTGTCGTGAACGAATATAAGGTTTTTAAAGATAAAATGTGATCTAGAAATAAATGAACCAATATTTTTAGGTGACACTGAATTTTTCTTTAAATATTATTCAAATA
The DNA here is from genome assembly GCF_010883055.1 of Belonocnema kinseyi. Taxonomy (NCBI): domain Eukaryota; kingdom Metazoa; phylum Arthropoda; class Insecta; order Hymenoptera; family Cynipidae; genus Belonocnema; species Belonocnema kinseyi. Next base: position 157,657,803 of record NC_046658.1, on the reverse strand, counting down.
AAATGACTTCTTGAATTGAACCTAATTTTTTAAGGAACACAGGGTGACCGTTTTATTTATAGAAAAAAACTCCCGGTCATTTCCCGGTTCGGAAAAATTTTACACAGTCAATGATACTTTACAAATAAATACTTAACTGCAAAATGAAGTACTCAAAGTAAAGCTCTTGAATTTGAAACTTTGAAAATTGAAGTTTAAAAGTTGTTTCATTCAACAATTTTGTATTCAAACTCACTTGTAATCTTTTAAATTTTAAAATAGATCAAGCAGGAATTCAAAATGATCATGAATGAAAAGAACATCAACGATACCTTTGTTGGAGATTTCCCCGTAGTTTATGCTCCAAAAATTTTGGCTTACTGCAAAAAGGAAAAGAGCTTCATTTTTGAGGAAGCCCAGAAATCAATAGAGGATGGTAAGATTGTATTCATTATTTAAATTTAGAATTTTTCACTTATTATTTTAATTTATGATTAGAAAGTGGATTAGAGCTAATATTATTTAAGATACCAAGCGCCGCTCTGCTCTCACACGTGGAGAACCCCGGCTTGACCATCATTTTCTGTTGATAATTTCGAATTAAAAGCGTATGAAATTGACAAGAAATGTTTAAAATGTTTAAAAAAAGAACCATTTTTTTATTGAACAAGTGAATAATTTTCTTAATATTTAATAGTTTTAGAGTTATAATTCTGAATTTTCATTGTACACGCTGCATTTACCATTTTTCCTATTCTAAATTTCTATTTTGCGATTCAAATTGACATAGTTGAATTTTGAAAAGTGTAATTGAAAATTTTAGAATTGTTAAGTTCCGAACGAATCAAATTTACTTAAAGTTATTTAAGTAGTTTTGATTTAGAGATTAAATTGTAATTGTTGAATTTTGGAAAGTATAATTATTGAAAATTTAAAAATGGTTAATTTCTAAAAGAATGAATTTACTTCATTTAATAGACATTTGTATGGGTGCGAGTATAGAAAAGTTTTAATATCAATTAATATTCCATTTTTAAAGTTTTGAAATTTACCTCTTTTGAAATTTTCATCTGAAATAATTCGATTTCGAGATTCTTGAATTCAAAATAAAATTTTTCAAACCTGAACACTTTCGAAAACGTTTTCGATTCAAAATTATTAATAACGAAAATGATGGTCTAGCCGTGGTTCTCTATATTCTTTTTTTAACAACTATAAACATTGATCTTTCTCTCCTTATTTATCGACTCGTCTTGAAATTGCAGAATATTTGAGAGCATCGGTAATTCTGCTTGCTTTATTACCAAACACTAACTTCATGACTAGGCAAAGACCTGCTATCAATCAATCCGAAAAAGAAAAAAAGGTTTTTATTAGTTTTAATTACTCCAAAATCTATATTCAGTAAGGTTTGTTTATTAATCTAGTCAACATGACTATTTTCAGGCAAAAGGAAAAGGTCATTCAAGCTGACGGACATTACATTCAACTGGATGATCGCGCTGGTCCAATTTCAGCTTTCGATCTTTTATATAAACTCCACTATGTGCTTAACGTAAGCTTCGCGCCTTCCTTGATATTTTTTTATAATTTTCTGGAATGTTTCGTTTATAAAACCTCAAAAGAGGCTAAAAATTCAATCAGATCCTTGAAAGCCGATTTAAAGTTTTAACTTTTCTGCCGTTGATAGTATGGAATGCGACTAATTTACGCAATGTGGTCCCCTATAATTCTGTATGTCCACATGTATTTATCACTATATAAAT
>NC_046658.1:157653649-157655958 GCF_010883055.1 Belonocnema kinseyi | reverse complement strand
AGCTATCTAAGGATGGTACTATAGAACGCCACCTCAAGGTAGGCCTAGTGGCGCCATCTCTTGGTCAGGCCGGAAACTTATCAATCCACCCTCGTATATTTGTTTCTATTCAAAACGTACTTTATCCCAATTTCTGAATTTATTCTAAATATCCATTATCCACCTTCTATTGGTATTTATTCCAGACTCAAATTTTCTTTTATACTGCAAGCCGGGGGGGGGGGGGGGGGGGGGGGGGGGGGGTTTGCAGTATAAAAGGTTTAAACTGTATAAAAGCATAGGTTTGTATACGATTTTCTTTTTGATTCTTTCCTAAATATACACCAGAAGGCTTCCGTTTCCGTATAAGAAATTTTGACTAATTTTAACACTGAAATTCAAGTTATAAATTTTGTTTTAGTACAGTAAATCGCATAAATATTTTTATCAAAATTACATAAAGCAAGTTGCAAACAATTGACAACTTCGATTATCCGGCGCCGAATAATTGACGTTGCGCAGTTTTCACTTTATTTATTTTTCTCAATGCACGTTGAGGTTTGACAATTGACTTCTTTTTTTGAATGTAAATTTCAACAATCTGAGAGCGTTCGCGTGGAGTGTACTGCTCCATGGCAAAAATCTCCTTAGACTGATGCCGCAAACGCGCTACATCATTACTCGATCTGTCATCTCTGTCAAAAGTTATAGTGTTGCCAAATCTTTTCGTCGAATATGGCCAACCCTGTATTTATCAAGTCTCATTACATCTATAATCTAATTGCGATAATATTTTGTACTTTAATTCTCTTTATTATGTTGTCAATGCCAGAGTTCGATTACATTTGTGCTTTGACGTCAAAGTTATTTGTTATTAACTGTATCTAGAATGTCGAAGTAAGTAGGCAAACCGAAAAATTGGTTCTTTGGAAAAACCTCTATTAGAATTGCATTATTTATAAATATAAATTCAAGACCGACGCACAATGTAGCCAAAATCACTTTTTGTGGAGAAAAGTCTGTGTCTAGAACCCAATTTTCAATGGATTTGGACGCTTTTTTTAAATTACTGTAAGACTTTCGGGTATATATCGAGTCGGTGCGAGAATTTCTGTTTGGCTGAAAAAAAATTTGTTATTTAACAACGAAAAAAACAATATTTTTATCCGAAGTTTTCAGATGTAGACTGAAAAAAATAATTCTTAGCACCAAGTGAATGTATGTACTTGATACCTATTTCTTAGAATCAAGAAAATATTCTTTAACAGAAGTAATTTTTATTTAAACCAGGCATATATATTTTTTTTAATCTAAAAAAATAAATTCTTTGGCTGTATTTTCTTGATTCAAGTGCATATTTCTTACATTCAAGAAAATGGTTTCCTTAATTCAAAAGACCTAGATTCGTTGAAATATGATTAGACGTTTAAAGAAATATATATTTGATTTTTAATTTAATAATTATTTTATTTTAATAATTAAATAATGAATAATTTGGCGTCATTTGTTTCAATTGAATACTTCTTTAGATTATAGAAATATATTGTTAAATTACTTATCCATGAATGAAGAAATATTTCTTTAGTATTTATGCTGAGGTTTAAATACCGTTTTCCGCCTTACAATTTCCATGTTGCGGTAGTGCCGTGGTTAACACTGTGGACTTTCCACTCGATGGACCCAAGTTCAGTTCCTGCTGGTGGTGGATTTTTCATCAAATTTTTCTGTTTATGTTTATGTATGTACTACAATTGAAGTACAAATTACTTTATTGCACTCGCGCATGGTCTAGACCAAAGAAATGTTTTTTTTGAAACAGAGATGTATCTTTGTGCTTTAAAAATTCAGAAATTTACTGCAGGAAAATAGTTTATTGACCGTATACAATATTTGATTGACCTTAAAATATATTTCTTTCCTTCAATTCATATTTCCCCATTTCAAAGTAATATTCAATCCAACACGAGTGTCACGGTTTTCCCGTTTCCAAAATGAGGTTATCGCGTTCAATTTTTTGTGAGTATAACGAGTGTCACGGCTTTCTCGTTTCATGCATACCCTTCGTGCATACCCTTCGTGCATACTTAATACGTCTATACTTTTTTTCAATTCAAGGTGAAGCCTTTGAAACTGTCATTTATTCTTCCAATTCGATTAAAATATTTTGTTTTATTAAGGCACTACAAAATAAAGCACACGTATTTTATTAGGTCGTTATTTGTTCCTCATTGCACATTATTTTACACTAAAAAAGGGTACTAAAGGAAAATCCAATCAACTAGTTTCTTCAGAAGACATCGTGTTGACAGACAATGGCGATTATAGTCATC
>NC_046658.1:157651373-157653549 GCF_010883055.1 Belonocnema kinseyi | reverse complement strand
TAAAGGAATCAATACGACGATCCAGCAAAAGCCTCGTGGACCCTGAGAACACGGAGCGACCCAAGGACAACCGCCTTCTGCATTTTTCCCGCAAGTGTTCTATCATATTTTTGACACGCAGGGATGCTTTTTAGGCTATTAGCAAGTGAAAGCTTGGCACCTCCAAGAGCGCCGATGATAAGGACGATCAGTTTAACAGAATTTTCCGGGTACAATCGTTGCAACTCCCTTATAAGGTTTCGATACCTCTCTTTCTTTTCATTCTCCTTGGCTATGATGTTTTTGTCAGCTGGTGTCGAAAATTCGATAACGAACATGGTTCGCTTCTCGAAGTCAAGAAGAACCATGTCAGGCCTCGAGTGAGCAACAGAAACAATTGTCGAGAATATAAAGTTCCAGTATATGCGGCACTTCCCATTCTCGACAATTGACTGCCGTAGGAGTGACAGAGATGGTAATAAAATACTCTTAGTGCCGCATTGTGCCTTTGAATGTAGGTCGTTCCCACGTGAGTTGGACAACTAGATAGTATGTGAACTAAATGCTCGGAGTGTGCATGGCAAATGAAACCCTCTGTACCAGACTTCAATCCGGGCGATTTAAAAAAAGCAAACGTTAGCTCACAAGACATTGACTGATCCTTCACGTTTCTGTGGAAGATACCGTGCATCCTCTTATCGAGGAGCTGTTCACGAAAGTTTTTCTCTTGTTCTTTCTTAATCCGGGCTTTCAGAAGTGAGCACTCGAGATAGATAAGCTTTGATGCATTTTGCTCACACCTAATACTGAAGTCAAGTCCGAGTGCAAGCATGTCCGTTGCAGATACTTTGTTCCTCGCCGACAAAGGTGTCGTATGGCGCTTCTATCAACGAGCTCAGGATTTTCAGGGATGCCATTAAGTTTTCCTCGCTTCAAATAAACCTTGGCGCATTTGTCTAACCCAAATTTCATTCCAATTTCTTAGTATATCGTTCGACAATCCCCAGAGCTAGATGCAGTTGCTCTCTGTTTTTAGAATAGATCTCAAGATCGTCCATGTAAAATACATGAGTGACCTTGTACTTTCGATCTGCAGGTTTGCCGCACAAGTACCTGTCGGAATGGTGAAGTGCTACAGATAGTGGCAATAATGTAAGGCAAAAGAGGAGTGGGCTCATGGTGTCGCCCTGAAAGACACCTCTCTGAAACGTGACCTTGTTAGTTTTCACACGATTTTTTCCAGATGAGATAGTAAATCTGGTTTTCCAAAGCGGCTTCAATCTCTCTATGCACCCAACTATTTGCGGATGAACCTTTAAGATTTTCAAAAGACAGGTGTTAAGTCTATGGGATGTAGAATCGAAAGCTTTCCGATAATCAATCCAGGCCATCGATAGGTCACGCTAGTAGAATGCTGCATCTTTGCAGACACATCTATCGATGAGCAGGTTCTCCCGACATCCGGCTACGCCTTTCTTTGAGCCTCGTTGTTTATACATTTCTTGCCACACAGGTTCAATTGCCCGAACAATCCTATCATTTAGGATAGCTGTGGATACGAGGGTAGTTCAATAAGTCCTTAGAATGAAGTATAAAAACAATTTGTTTTGGGTAAATTTTTTTTTATTTTTCAACATAATCTCCTTGAAGCTCTAGACACTTGGTCAATCGCTTTTCAAGTTTTTTTAATCCTTGAGAAAAGTGCGTTTTCGGAAGTTCCTCAAAATAAGCACTTACAGAGGCAATGACGTCTTCGTTGTCTGGAAATCTCTCTCCACCGAGCCATTTTTTCAAGTTTGGAAATAAGAAAAAGTCACTGGGGGCTAAATCTGGTGAATACGGTGGGTGTTCGACCAATTCGAATTTTAGTTCTTCAAGTTTAGCCATTGAAACGAAGCATGTGTGAACTCGGGCGTTTTCGTGATGAAAGACAATTTTTTTTTCTCGCCAAATGTGGTCGTTTTTTTTTTAATTTCTTCTTTCAGCTGCTCTAATAATGATGCATAATATTCACCAGTGATTGTTTTACCCTTTTCCAAGTAGTCAATAAGTATAATTCCACTTGCATCCCAGAAAACTGCAGCCATAACCTTAGCAGCTGACTTTACGGTCTTTGCCTTCTTTGGAGCTGGTTCGCCTGTGGAAATGCACTGTTTGGATTGTTCCTTTGTCTCAGGAGTGTAATGGTGTATCCATG
>NC_046658.1:157638510-157651273 GCF_010883055.1 Belonocnema kinseyi | reverse complement strand
TCAGCCTTGGAGGAGATTATGTTGAGAAATAAAAAAAAAAATTCTTAAAAACGTTGTTTTTCTTGGTCAGGCCGGAAACTTATCAATCCACCCTCGTACGTAGGCCATGTCGTCACACCATCGAGCCATGCCCAAGATGAGTGTGATTCTATTTATAATTACGTAACGTAATCGTGGGCTGTGACGGTACAAATACGAATACGGGCTGGAAGGGAGGAATTATTCGTCTACTAGAGGAATGACTTGATCGACCCTTTGAATGGGCTGTCTGTCTATTACATTTCAATGAGCTACCGTACAGAAGTCTTTTCGTATTTATTGACTGACCTACCTCTGGTCCGAACAAATATCCAGGGCCAATAGGGGGACAACTTCCAACTTGTAAAGACCCTCGATGTTGTAAAGTTTAAACAAGTTGAGTGTGACTTACCTGAGATTGAGCCATCTGATCTCAGCTCAGATCAAAGGTATCTTTATGAGATATCAGATGCCATATGGTTCGGAGCGTGCTCTCTTGAGCTGGCCTCCCGAAAGATAGGCCCCATCAACATGGTTCGCTGGCTAACAACTGCACATAGAATTCTGAGATTATACATATCAACATAAAGACCCACACACAAACTGCAAGTATTAGTTAAATACTTACTCACAGTATACGTACTTCAGTTGTTCCACATCAGACGGGATAATTCTATCGCTGATGTGAGTCGGCACCACTTCCAAGCAATCAAATTGTCAAGGTTTCTTCCTCTGAAGTACCGAAATGTGGTAAACACTTTCATTCAGTCAAACGGCTTTTCTACCATGCCAGAAAATGTACTTCTTGAAAAGGTAACCGACCCTAGGCTTACCGTTCGCCAAGACGCACTCACGAAAATACTGGAAGCAAAGCATAAGCTACAGGCAACTGTTAGATACAATATTCTGCCAAAAATTAATTTTGGAGCTAATGATTACACAGAAATGATTGATTGGGAACAGACAGATATTTCACTTACCGTACCTCCAGTTTTAATTCCTGTAACAGAGGATGAACTTACCGTTAAGCTATCTATGGCCGATGGCTTGTTACGAGACTGGGACTTTACATCTTTCCCTTGTCCATAGTAGCGGTGGAAAGAACTGTTAGACTGGTAACAGAGGTGTCCAGATAAGGCATCGGTCCCGAGGCTCGGGACCGACAGATACGCGCCACACTTCTTTCTCGAAAGACTGTCAACTTATTTGAAACTAAGACTTTTTGGGTGTAATTAATGACACTGAGACTTAAATAAGCACGTTCTACATATGGTTGTTTGGTTGGATAGGGCGTGGGTGGAGCCCGATGTGCAGCCACCTTCACGTGGTGGGCTCTGGGTCACTCGAAGTAGTCGAACTCAGTGAGCTAGGAGCTGCACAAGTATTTAAGGGTTTGACTCGAAAAATACGCAATTTTGAGCCATTTCCCCCTCCATGAGGATTGGCATGGGGTGACTTTGGCGATTCGGTACGGACCTCTAAGTACCCTCTGATGACTTTTCATCGTAAAGTCCCCCTTGGAAGGCATCGGTATCGATTTTAAGCCCATTTTTGCAAAACCTTAATTTTTAGTGTTTTTTTAGTGAAATTTCGAGATTTCACCCTCAAAGAACAGACTGAAGATATTATCCGATTTCAAAATTTCAAAGTGCGCTGAGTTTCGGATTGGACCGGGACACTTTTCCGCACACAGGCGTTTCCTGGACGCACAATTTTGGTTTTTCGCCCCAGCCTAATAAATATGAACATGCCTGCAGCCTGCGACCTATTATGGAAATTAGAACTCATGTCTCGATTTTTCCTATAGTGCTATTTCATTATGTTCCCGAATATAATCGAGCAATATTGAATTTTGCCGAACGTGTTCGTGCAACTTGCGCGAGGAAGTGTGCCTGCTTTGTTTTAATATTTTAAAACAATTTATAAAAATAATTTTTTCAAAATAAACAAAAAATATAAAATTTTCCAAAGAATATAAACAAAAAATGTTTATGGTCTTGAAACCTGTCAGAACACTTAAATATTAAAAAAATGTATTTCGGAATTGTCAAAAAGATATCTGCACTTTTTTCAATGACTTAAAATATTTCATATACTTTTCTGAAAATTTTGGATATCTTTTAAAATGTTTTTAAATTAATTTGTCAAAATAAAAAGTGCTTTTTAGTTTTCCTAGAAATCGTGAAAACTTTTTTTTGTTTTCATAAAACCTTTCACAATTCTAAAAAGAATTCTAAAATTTTTGTTCCAAACCTGAAAAAATTTACATTTTTTTTTAATTATTAAAAATCATTTCAAGATTTACATTGAATTTGAATATTTTCAAAACTTATTATAGGAAGGAAACATCTCTCGAAATTATGTAACGTCCTAACAACATATGCATACATTTACATTCCCTAAGATGCTCGATTTAATTGTAATTAGATAAAATTACACTTTGGGACAAGCACACAAGTGAAATGAATCAAACACACATAATTCACAACGAAATCACTTTATTTAGAGTGAAATACATAAGTTAATTGATGAGAGAGAAAAGTTGCACAGGGGTTCCAAGATGAACGCGTCAATTGATTCTTTGAGAAGGAAGGTTATTTATTGGTGACTGTCCGACTGGACAGAACAAATTTTGTAACTATTTTGTCAGATAAGAGAGGTAAGATGGAAGAGGTTAATGCTTACTCAGGACTTACCGAGTTTCGGTTTAGTTGTTTATGTAGACTGTTCTCTAGGCTGTATATTTGGTGATCTGGGTAATTTATGTGGGACACGTGACGCTTTCGATCAGGGTGGAAGTAAATCCAAAAATGAAACCGTCACGATAACCTGATATTCGTAGAAGTCACCGAAAAAGTTGATATTATTGAATGGCCACAACCAAAGGAAAGGGTTGAAAACTGGCACTTTAAGACTGCTAAAAAATACTGGGGAACACCGACGAATGTTGAAGAGAACCAAAGAATAACTGGCGAGACGATAGTGGAAAAAATACTGCTCTTCGTTTACCTGTGCCAGATCTTTTATACTAATCGTAAGAAGAAGAATTTCTTCGGAGATCCAGCGGTTTCCAAACAGTCCACACTTCTTGAGATTATTTTTATGATGAGCTTGACAAAACATTACTTGTCCCTTTGGCTGCCTCAACCAATCCACGACAAGAGTTTATAGTGTCCTTCCTTTCCAGGTACTGGGGAATTCGTAGGATCCATGATTCCGAACCCCTTGACGAATACGAAGGTACGCTCATCATAGTAACCGTGCCTTCCTTTTTTTCTCATATGAAGATAACGACCACCCCGAAATACAAATTATAATTTTGATCATCGCGTGAACTTTTCTTTCTCATTTCTAAATACATGATTGGCTACTAAATGTTAAATTGCAATTTGTGCATCCAAATTTTATTATTAGATTTAAAAGTTAAACATTTTCAAAGTACAAACAATTAAAATAGTTAGATTTAAAGTTGATACCTCTTTGGAATTTTGATCTATGCTTACATTGCTTGAACGGTTTCAGAGTCGACTTGGAAAATTAATTATTTTTAAATTTATAATACTCGATGTATCGTTCGATTCAAAAAATATTAATTTATGAAAAGCTGGTCAACTAAAAATGCTTTTCATCCAAGATTTTCAATTCCAATCTCTTTGAATTTTAAATTGTTGAAGTAGTGAGAGCTGCATTTTAAAAAACGGGATATAGGGAAAAAATTCCGCATGCTCCTCTGGGTTCGTATTTATTTTCGTAGTATATAGACATTCAAAACCGTTTAAACCGTTTTACCTTATATTAGCCATTCCACGCGAGATTTACCCCCTATATTTTTTGCATGAAATTTTTTTTTTCGCTTTTTGTTGAAAAATATTCAATGATTATTTTTTTATTTCAATGATATACAAAATTTCCGCGAAATAAATGTTTGAAAATTATAGTTTTAAAAAAAGTAATTAGCTTATCTTTTTTATAACTGAAAAAGTATTTATCAACAAAATTTCAAAGATGTTATTTAATGAGCGATTGATCTCGAACATTAAAATAAAGTATACTGAAAAATTCCTCCATTGAATTTTCACAAATAAATTAGACATTTTTATAATACGTGACCCGTGCTGTAGAATGCACGCTTGAATTGAGTAACGACTTTAGTTAAAAATTCATTTTTAAACAAGTATCCCTTTCTCCACTTTGAAATTTGTTGCTATTGAAATTTTTTCTGTACGTCGCTACTTACAAACTTCCGAAGAATAATTGCATTTTAATGAATTACGGCTTTCTTTTTCCGAAGAAAGCATTCTCTACAATTCAACTATTTCCAATTTTAATAACAAGTAAATAATCCTCAAACATATTTATTTGTTTAAAAAATATTTTTTTATAAGAAAATTGTTCTAACAATTTTAGCTATATAAAAATTTATTTTTCAAATTGGAAACAGTAGAGTTGTAGAGAATGTTTTCCCGAAAAAAGAGCCGTCATTTATACAATGATAACGCCAAATAAATTAAATTGATATATTAAAATTGATAAAGAGCTTTTTAGATAGGACTTTAATTGAGCTCATAAGTGCCGCTTTAAAATGTTAAAAAACACGATAATATCCCCCCCCCCCCCCCCCCCCCCCCCCCCCCCCGAATTACCATTTCTTATCGACCTATTACACGCTCTGTCGAGTAGATCGATAAGAAGTGTTAATGTTAATTTTTAATATAGCAATTAAATTTATTTAGTGTTATCATTGTGGGGTATATATATAAGAAGTCGTGATGAGAAGGGCTGATTGTGGTTTTTTGCAAATTTAAAAATTGGCGCATATGAGCGCATTTAGAGCCCCTTCGGAAAATCTCTGCATTAGTGCGGATTAAAACCCGTATTTTTAAGCAATTGCTTTGAAAAATATTGTGATTTCTATATGTTTGGCAATCATTAAGATATACAGAAAACTTTCATTGTGCATATAAGCGCATTTGAAACTTAATAAGACAGTCTTTTCATCAATGAGGATGAAAAACTTTTTACTTTGTTGGTCATCACTGTGCAAACAACTATGAAACAGCTTATATAACTCCCAGAATTTTGTGGCGCCAAATATTTTTTAAGGTCTCTATCCAGGATAATTGCTAAATATTTTTTCGCTTCTATAAATTTTATGAGGGGCGACACTCTTGCATCCGCGACTAAAGTTATTATTTTATTTTAAATAATATACTACTTTTCAAAATGCGCAGTCTTGATTTTCGTACTCTGAAACCGTCGGTGCACGTAAATACTCACTTACATCTTCCTGGAAGGGAATCACACAACTGCTGCTCAGTGGAGAGAAAATTACCACACTGCGCGCTGATCAAGTTTTGCGATTATTCCAATTGCTCTTGAAAAGTTCCCGTAACATAGTCTCCACCCCCAAAACATAGCATTTTATGCAACCAGAGCTAAAAAACCATACCCATACGTTTTTGAGGCCACTGAGTCCGAATCCGGGGTCATTTTGACTCCACCAGGTCAGGATCAAGGTCAACTATAGAATACACTTAAGCTATATCATCTTCTAAACTCTAAATTTTAAATGATTACTTTAAGTTCATTAATTTACATCTTAAATCTTTGTGAGTAGTAAAGGGTAGATGTTTAGTCATTATGTCAGCTGTATTTAATTTCGTAGAAATTCATTTTACTACTATTTGCCCTTCCCTAACGCAAGATTTTATGAAATACCCATGAGAATCTGCCATATGAACTTTCTTACCATACTTCTCTCTTTCATCTAGGTTAATTTTTATACGCTGTAAGTCATCATCAAAATCTTTTATTTTTTATGACTACCTACCATTTGAGTACAATCACCAGCTGACTTATCGTCACATCTACTTGTAACAGGGTACATAGTTTTTCCTATGATATCCCTAATAGCTCTATCTAGACTTATGATCTCTTTGCATGCCTCACTTATGGCAAGTTATTCCGCCTCGCATGTAGATAATGTTGCATACGATTGTTTACGACTTCTCCAAAATACTGCGTCACCAAATAATTTGATAACATAGCCGCTTGTTGAAGTTGAATTCTCTAGATCTCTAAAACTTGCATCTGTCAAAGCTTCTAATTCATTTGTTTTCACTGTATAGCGTAGACCTAAAATTGTTGTTCCTCTAAGATATCTAAATAATCTTTTAACTTCTGTCCAATCTTCTTCTGTTCGTTTTGTTTGCTTTCTAGCCAAGAAATTAACTACATATGTTATGTCTGGTCTTGTTGCACTTGCCAGATATGATAAGCTAACAATAGCTTCTCTATGTATTCAGGTTGGGAAATATTTATTTCTTGTTTTTCTCTATCTCTCTGAACTTTCATTCCCAAAAAGTATTCGGGTTCACCTAGATCTCTAATTTCAAAAGTACTTGTAAAATGACTTGTTATTTCATCTAATTTTCTAGTATCGTTGCTTGCAGTAATCATGTCGTTTACATATAATACTACAAAGGCAACTTTACCTTCTTTTTTCCACGTAAATAGATATGGTTCATTTCTGTCATTTTCTAATCCTAATTTTAAAGCTTCTTCTGAAAATATTTCATACCATCTTTTTGGGCTGATTTTAAAGCCGTACAAAGCTTTATTAAGTTTCCACACCTTTTTTTTGTCTACCTCACTACCCTCATAACCTTCAGGTATTTCCATGTAAATGGGATCTTTTAAAATACAATTCAAAACGCTGTTTTTACATCTGATCGTCTAGCTTCTAAATCTAGTTTATTAATTATACTGAAAGCTGATCTTACTAATGGGAGTACTGATACCGGAGCATACGTTTCTCTAATTTCGTACTCCTTTTCATCTTGATAACTTCTAATTACTAATCTACCTTTAAATATAGTTTCACTATCTAGACCTTTCTCTCTACTATGAATTCATCCACAATCTAATATATTTACACTTTTTGGTCTATTAACTAATTCAAATACCCTATTATCTTCTATTGATTTTAATTCATCTAAAGTAGCCTTTTTCCATTCAGCCTTTTTATTGCTTAACATTGTTTCTTTATAGTTACGTGGGTCTTTGTTAATAGATGCTAGCATAGCATGTCTTTCCTCATCTTTACTTTCTCACTCATTGACTTTCTTAATTGTTTGAGTATAAATAAAGTTTTCATCTAAATTAGGTTTGGGTTGCCTCTTTAACATTCTAAGTTTCTTGCTCTCAACTTCTTCTATTTTATCTTCTAATTTACGCTTTTTGGGCCTACCTCTTTTTGGTTTCTTTTCATCTAATTTGTTAGTTTCACCATTGAATTTTACATGTCTCGAATTTAAAAATCTGCCTGTGGTTGGTTTCGACAATATGCAACCTGTTCTAGAGTAACCAACTAAAATTGCTCTAATTGCTTTTTCCGCAAACTTCAAATCTGTAAGGGGTAGTCTAACATAAGCAATACATAGAAAACATCTAATCTTTTCAAAAATTGTTTAAAATCTAGGGTTTAATTTATTTAAAGGTGTGTCAAATTTGAGTGTTTTATGTGGTGTACGATTGTACATATTCACAGCCGTTTCTGCTGTCAAGATCCAGATCGTTTTTTAATGCCAGAGTCAAACATTAATGCTCTATTTTTTTGCTGTATAGTTTTGCTAAATCTCTCAGCTGTACCATTTAATTTAGGTACATGTGGAGGTGGAAAATCACACTCAATCTTTTCTTTTTCATTAACTTCTAAAAAAACACCACCTGTAAACTCTACAGCATTGTCTGTTTTTAGATAGCAGACTTTTTCATTCTTATCAAAAAGGTTCCTAGTAGTTATTAAATACTTCTCTAAACACAGCAAATCTAGAAAAATCATCTAAGAATATTATCATGAATTTATTATTACCAGGGAACGGGGGTATTTTAAATTGTCCCATAGTGTCCACATGTATAGCGTGTAGGGGTCTATTGGCTATTATTCTATTCTCCTTAAATGGTAATTTTTCCATCTTTGCTAATATACAAGTGTCACAATCTAATATAGTATTCTCACCTGCCAGAGCAACAGCATCTGCACATTCTTCATATTCGGTTATTATGTCATCAAATTTTATACAAAATTCCTCAAAAGGTTCATTTTGCATTAGTTTCAGTAGATAAAGCTTCGCTCCGACTAATGTATGAGTAACATTATTTTCAATTCTTTGTGCTTCTCTAATTATTTTTAACACTTCCATGGGGTCTCTAATATTAATTATTTTTCTAAAATATTTTTTATCTAAATTACTGGCAATTATATCTCTAACTGCATTTTATCTTTTTAAAAGACTTTGTTCATTTGAATTAATTGGTGCTTTTAACTGTGAATCAATAATATCTAATAAATCTTTTGAAGTTAACTCCGATTTTAGCTTATCAAACCATATGTTAATATAACCTTTTGGTGTTAAAGTCTATTTTCTATTCGCATGTGAGATGTTAGAAGTTTTGCTTGATTCTAAGGTATTGTTCAACTGAGAAAGTGTATCATTTAATGCTCTAGTTGCATCTAAATTTAAATTCTAATTATTTCTATTGTTCAGATAATTGTTTATTAAAATATTATCTAATTGGGGTGTATGTAGATCATGACCCTCTGAAGCGGTAGAATTTTGAATATCATTTACCTGTGCACGTCTAGTTTTATTTTTCTCTATCTCTAATCTCACTTTTTGAGCCTCTAAATAATTTTGAGTTGATGTCCCTGCAAGTTCCAACATCTTCTCCATTAGTGACAACAGATGTCACAGTATTTGTTGTCACAGTTGTCGGTGGTGACTGTGATACTGTGGCCGTGTTAGTGAGCGGCACACATGTGCTTGTGGTGACAGACATAGTGTCCGTGCTGTTACTCGGTACATCTGTTGTTTGAATTGGGCTGCTTTCAGATATCCCTTGCCCTTTCAATTTATCGTTAAAATTTTTATTATTCTAAATAAATATCTCTAATTTATATGAACAATTTTCCAAACAAATTATCTTATATCTAAATGGATCCCTTCTAAACACTATTATTTTTCATTTTGAATTTACCTGAACTAGTTTGGCCATCGTTCAAGTTTTCTGGAATACCGCCTGCCTCATTATTTTGCACTTCCGTGTCTTCTCCCAAATCAGCCATATTAATATATATGGTTTGTCTAAATTAAAAATATTTCTTTTGCGGCAGATTAACAACAAAATGTATTTCGCTTCTAAATCAACCACACCGCAAGTTGAAACAGATTTGAAATCAGTCGTCTCTCTTACACGCACCGCACATGCTACACGCACTTTCTCCCACTTCGTAAAAAGCCACCGCACTTGAAACTGTCGAGGAGAGCCGATCGTGCACGAGCAACATGCACAACAACGCGCTCGAAAACACTACTGTCGTCACGCAAAGGCTGCACTCTGTACCACCGATTTCACTTCAAACTCGACGTTATTTTGTTTTTCATTCTTTTAGTGCATAATGAATATTTATGCACGCGTCTATTTACTGAATTTTTTTTTGTTCACTTCTATATTTCAAAATCCAGTTACAATTTGATTTATTATTATTGTCAATTCTCAAAACAGGTTATTTTCATAATAATAGCTTAAACTCGAATTCTAATTTTATCTCTAAATGAAACACCACATTTAATATCTACATGCATATTCAAACAACAGTCAAAATATACTGCGGCGCAGTTATATCATTTTGGCACATATCCAAAAAAAGATATCTGATAATTCTTTGTTAAAATGGTTTCTTAATTATTGCTATATTCGCAGAAAAAAAATGTATTTTAATTTCTCCAAAATTCTCAGTAGTCAATGTCTCTCAAGGTTGTTCTCGGAAGGAGAGAGGGACGCGCTAACAACTTTTAATAGCATGCGCGGGTCTTTTCCTCTGAACACTTCACGCAGCGTACAGTGACTGTATATCTACATCTAAACTTTTCAAGTCACGCAGGTTTGAACCTGTAAGCGTGGCTTGCTGAATTTTGCCGGTCAATTCTCTTTGTTTTTTATCATTCTCACTTCTGATCATTTAAATTTTTATTTTATTTTATTTTTTTTCCAAAATTCAATGTATAATTTGTATACACTCTACTCTATTTAAACTTTTTATACTCACACGTGTGTAAACGTAATTCTAATAAATTCAATAAAATATTATTTATTTTATGCTCGAGAGAAAATTATTGGCGTACCTAAAATTCTCTCTTATTCAGCTTTTATTAATATAATCTAAAAACTTCTGATTTTGCAGTTGTTTCGAGAGTTATTAAGCACCGTTTTTTTCGGGAGAAACAACGGAATTTCGCGCACTTTCCCACATCTGAACTCTTCCTCTCTAAATCATTTTTATCTTCTCTAAGTCGTCTAAAATTTGTTTTTTTAACTTACCAGACACTCTATAATAATGGTTTCAGGAAGGAAATTGGAACTTGTGTCCTTTTTTCAACATTTTTATACTATTTTAGCAACTTCTTATGAAACCATAAAATTTAAATTTTTGGATCAGCTATATGTCTGGATAGAGCTTAAAAATCTTTTTTTTTTTGAAAGAAAAAATGTTTTCACGTTAATTAAATATACCATTTCTCATCATTTTAAAACACATGAACAACATTTATAAACATTTAACATTTATATTTTGTTCAAGTTCGAGTATTGCACCACTGCCACAGTACTGCCCCGGTCGTGGAGACAGCCGTTAACCAGTACTGGGAAAACTATCGCCTGTCTGTGTACTGGTGGGCAGTGCTGGGCCAGTACTGCGCAGGTGGTGAACTCCGGCACACTACCGACATTTCCACCTGGGTCGCTTCAAACTTGACGTATAATTAACTTTATAATATTTTACTATTAGTTCTATGAAATCTTTAGTTGAGACTAATCAATTTTTCAATATTTTATTTGAATCAAGAAAATAAGAAACACCATATACATTTGAACTGATTATATATGCATTTGACCGAGCACAAAAGCCCTGTTTGTCGCTTTAAACCAATATTTCATTCATTCAGAAGTATTTTTTTCTCAATGCACTTAAAAAATCTGCCTGCCTCACGGGCACATTGTTATCGTGCACGGATCGCTACGCTACCAAGTTTGAGTGCGCCTAAGTCGCGACTATTGGTTCTCGTGCTTCGCGATCAAGAATGTATTTGCCTCGAGCTCCGCCGTTTTTTCAAAAACTGAATTTGCGATTTTTTCGCATTCTATTAAATCTTGTAAGCTGGGTAATTTTTAGTTTTGTAAAAGAAATTAATTAGGTTAAATTGCTCGTCTTTCTGAATACTATGGATATCCGTACAGAGCGTTCTTGAATTAAAAAAAAAGTGGGCTCAAAAGGTACCAAAGGTCAATCTAATAGATCAATTTTTTTTAAAGTTATCGTACACACAGACAAGACGACATACAAACATACAGATATTCGTAAAAACCTGTTTTTTTCGGATTGAGGGGGTCTCCAAACGTGGAAATTTGACAAAAATGGGGGGGGGGGGGGCAAACTTTACATAAAGCTAATACCCTTTCTGACGAGAATGTAAAAATGAATTAATTTGTCATAAATAATTTTGAGATATTTCCTTTTTTGGTTTCAATCGTAAAAAATTGCATTAAGAATATAAAAAATTTAATTCTTGGAAATCCACACACAGGGCGAAAAATAAATTAAAAGACAAAAGTTGTGATGAGAATGTGCCCACGCAGCGGGAAGATTGTTTTGGCCTCTAATCATGTTTTTCACGATTAAAACGAAAACTAGGCATCCTATCAAAAAGTGATTGATAACAAATTTTTAGATTTGGTTCAAATCTAAAATTTTTGGCCTACCGATCTTTCATCGTATTTTGCACAGTTTGACCAAATATGTAATTTTTTAATTTTGCAATACTTGTTATGCCGTGAAAATTTGAATTTTCGATTTTTCAAGGAAAATGTAAAAAGTGGTTATGATAATCTTGTAGGGCCTTCAAAAAGCAACATTTTTCTATTCCTGAAGTCTTTTTCATATCCTACGTTATTTGGCTTAAAATGTTCATTTTCACGAGTTTTTTGGAATTTTGTCAACTTTATATCTCTAGTAATTTTTGGTATTGTAAAAAGAGCCATTAGGATCAATTGTCCGTCTTTTTGAATAATATGAATACCCGTACAGAAAGCTTTTGAATCTTGAAAAAAAGTGCTCTCAAAGATATTTAAAATGTGCTCACTTTTTGAATTTTCATCAAAAATGGCTGGTTAACGAACTTGACTTTTAGGTTAGGACACTAAAAGAGTGTACCAAAGGCCAATTTATAATAACGTTTTTTTTTCTGAGTATTGTGTTTACAGACAGGCGGACATACATACATACATACATAAGTAAACATTCGTCAAAACCTGTTTTTCCGATTCTGGGGGACATAAATTGTGGACATTTGACAAAAACTGGGGGGTAAAATTTTACACAAATCTAATACCTTCTCTGATGAGAACGTATAAATGAAAATCAATAAAGGGACAAATCTGAAATTTATTAAAGCGTTATTTCAATGTGAGATTTTGTTTTAAAATGAATTTCCTTGATGTCATCATAATTTGTAACCCTAAATGTGTTGAATTATAAGTCATAATTTATTTGACATATTTGAAATTAGGTACTTGTATACAGAGATTGACAGTGAAAACAGATTAAAGACATATTTTTCAAAGAATTTGACATATTTAAAACTTTTCTATTATGAAAGTTTTTGTATTGCAGAAAATTGTTTATTGT
>NC_046658.1:157637137-157638410 GCF_010883055.1 Belonocnema kinseyi | reverse complement strand
TGACAGTGAAAACAGATTAAAGACATATTTTTCAAAGAATTTGACATATTTAAAACTTTTCTATTATGAAAGTTTTTGTATTGCAGAAAATTGTTTATTGTAATTAAAGCTTTCTGCAAGTAAAAATTGAATACAGCTAAGGATATTAGAGAATAATGTACTGATAAAAAAAACATCTATTTCTGCTTGCAGAATTTAGTTTACAGTCAGCGGGGAATCCTTATAGCGAACGTAATTCTAGCCCTTCTTTATCTGCTCCTGGCAAACAACATTCGCCTGACCGGACTTTATCGGATGAGGCTCCTGTTCATACCAGGTCCAGGTCTCCTGCTAGTACGCCTCCTTCTCTGCAAATACTTGGATATTCACTCAACCAACTTGGATATATTCGGCTAATTCCCACTAAAAATGAGAGCCTTCAATTCGAATTTCGAAGATATTATTTTCCTGTCGGTAAACCAATTAGACTACGATCAGAGAGGACTAAAATGGTGCCGGCGCCTACCTCAGAGCAGATTGTATTATCACTATCCAATGGTGATGTTTTTGCAATACTGGAATATAATGGGATTCTTCGTGGAATATATAGAGCAGACAGATATCGTCCAAGAGTAAAAATAAATATGATAACCGGCGCAGTTGATAATTTAACCCCAGATGAAAAAAGCGATTGTCCAGTAGGCGAGTTTCACCCAATCTTTCCACAAAACTTTATTAAATCTTTTACAAAAAACGACTCTCTACAGTTTGTATGGAATCGTCATAGCGAACCTCAGGTGCCTCTTCTTCGTTCCACGAGTAGAACTTTTTCAGGCAGGCCTCTTTCTGATCAAGTACTAGGTTATGCAACAGAACAACTTGGTTATGTTCGGCTTATTCCTTGCACAAATCGTAACCAGCGATTTGAATTTAGAAGATACGTTTTTCCTAGCGAAGCAAGAATCCGAATTCGAATAGAAAAATTGACCTACTGGTTAAAGCCAAACCAAGAGTACCTGGTATTATCAACATTCGATGGTGATGTTTTTGCAATAATGGATTATAGAGACATTCTTCGTGGAATATATAGAATAGATTTAAATCATTCGAGAATCAAAATAAATATGATGAGCGGCGAAGTTATAAATTTGACCCTAGATGAAATTAGGGCTTGTCCAGTAGGCACGAATAACCCAATATTCCCAAACAGTTTTATTAAAGATTTTGGAATTGACGATTCACTACAGTCCGTATGGAATCCACATGGCGCAGATCATCCAAGTTCTTCTTCTTC
>NC_046658.1:157633140-157637037 GCF_010883055.1 Belonocnema kinseyi | reverse complement strand
AGGGGGCGGGGAATATTCCACTTATGTTGTATGAAATACTTCTTTATTGGTAACAATGATTGTTATGAGGAAATGCTCCAAACTTTCCATATGATGATGGTCGGAATTTGTTCTCCTATATCTGAGGAAGAATCTGTGTAATTTTCAAAAAATTCTACCCTGCCGTTTCGGAGTAAATCGAAAAAGAAAAATGAAAAAAATTGAAAAAAATTGAAAAAAAAAACGGTAAACAACTTTACTCAGAAGCCAACCGTGGGGAAACCATAACATTTGGAGGGGAGGTAGATATATAGAGTACTTACAAAACTGCGAAATATGAAAAATATCTGACGGAGACGGTTATACTAATAGCGGGGGCACACTAATTACGGCAATGTAGAGTCGACAGAGAGGCAGAGTGGAAACGGGAAGCTGGGGCACAGTAATTACGGCAATTTCTAATGTAGTGTGGTTTTGCAAAAAAAATTGCGAGAAGAAAAATCGCAAAAAATTGCAAATTTAGGGTCTTTTTGCAGTTTTCACGTCCTCCATAAGTTACCTCCGCTCCCCCCACCCTTTAATTCCCACTTAACCCATCCCCCAATGTTAGTTGGAGGAAATGGAATACTATTCAGATCTTATATTTCATTTTGTAATTTTTTCATTTTCATTTAATATCTCAAAAATGAACCATGGAATTTCGCTAAAATTTTGACAGAATGTAGGGGACATTTTGGAGTTTCATTCAGTGATTTTACATTTTACTTCTGTGGACGCAGTGCTTAATATACGGGAGCGGGACTATGTAAATATGAATTAGTATAATTACACCAAATACTAGTGAAACTCTTTTAGTCAAATGAGATAAAAGTAATTCAATAAAGATTAATAAAAAGGAAAAATTTATGAAAATGTTTCGCTTGACAAGTAGAAGTAGTGCTCTTAGTCCTTAGTACCTTATAGTTAGTAATAATTATATTTGTTTCAACCTGAACTGTTTAAATTGCATTTTTAATCATATGAAATGTAGTTGGACCGAGATTTTTACTTTCCACCAATACAAGACCTCCTACAATAGCAAAATATAAAACGAACAATCTGAATCTGCTGCATGTTCTAGTTCAGAACTATGTTTCATATTTAGCAACTGTAGAAGGCATTGCATTGATAAAAAGTGCAACACAGAAAAAAAGGATCAATTTTGTTGCGTGGCATTTTGCTCCAACGATCATTTGACTCGCGAGATCATAATGCTCTGTCCATTCGGATCAATTTGATCTTGTTTTTTGGTTCATTTGTCAAGCTAAACAAAATGGCCGCCAGTTCATATCGCTGTTGTCATAACGACATAACCTAAAAATGGTGTCCAACTGATTGTAAGTTCTAACTGCAGTTAACAGATGATATTTTCTATTATCAGAGTTCATTATTTTTTCAATTTTTCAATTACACTGCACGATCAGAAACCACAAAAAGCTTTCATATGAGCTAAAGTACTCTAATAACGTTAGCCATCTTGGTTTAACTGTATACATGATCCCGAATCGGATCATTATGATCTCAAAAGTCGATCATTCACTCCGGCCGATCAAAATGCTCTTGAATTCGGTATCGTTTCTTTAGCATATCAAAATGATACTGATTTCGGTATCATTTTGTACACTTTTTTTTACTGTGAAGTGTCGGTCCAACTACGTTAAGTTTAATTCAAAGTACCATTTAAATGGTATTGGGAGCATGCATTAATTTTGAGTATTTTTTGGCAAAATTGCGGCTTTATTTAATAATAAATTGTCACCAGTTGATCATTAAAAGTATTGTCCATCGCTATCCACTACCTTGTCCCACCTTTCCGGCAACATACGATTACCAAGTCGGAAAAACTAGTCGTCTTTTAAAGCTTTTAAAGAATCAACTATTTTGTTGGCATTTTCATCAGAAATGAATTGTTGCTCAGACAGTACATGAGTTTTTCGATAAGGGTCGCTCATGATAGTTCCATTAGGTTGATGCAGCGCATAGTACTGTTGCTGATCCCACCAATTACAGTTCATGAACTTCGAACCATGGATATTTAGTTTTGGCATGGATATTGATGGTTGGTCGGGCTTAACCCAAGATTTCCTACGCTTAGGGTTATCATCGCGTATCCAATTCTCAGCGCAAGTGAAAATACGATGCAAATACTCTTTTCCATTTTGCCTGGAGTGTAACTTTTCACAAGTAAAACATCTCTTTTTCATGTCTTTCGACTTGAGTTCGTACGGAACCCTATTTCCTTTTTTTTGGACAATAATTGCTGCATATAAGCGTCTAGGAATGGTCAAAGAATTCACGGTAAAAAAGTGTTAAAAATGAGAGCTAAATCAATATCAATTTTATGTGCAAACAAAAATGATACCGAATTCAAGAGCATTTTGATCGGCAGAGAATGATCGATTTTTGAGATCATAATGATCTGATTCGGGATCGTGTTCGAAATCAAGCCAAAATAGCTGACGTTCTTACAATAGTTTAACTCATATTCAAGATTTTTATGGTTTCTAATCATGTAGCGTACTTGAGAAGTTGAAAAAATAACGAAATCTGATATTATAAAATATCACCTGTTAAGTGCAAATGCTTCGTTGTTGGTATGTAAGCCGACATGTTTATTGTTAGAAAAACTATGCCGTTTACACTTCGATGAATCGGCCCCTAATGCCTCCATGCGATATAGTACAAATAAGGTTATATTTTTGGAACTCCCTCGAGATGAATCCAAAAAGTATAACTTTTTTATCAGAAATAAACTTCTCTGTTTTAATTTAAACTGCTATGTCAGTTACTTTATTTGCTAAAGATAGAAATGTTTTGTGAAAATTAGTTTTCTTTCAATTGAAATATTATTTATGAACAAATAATATAAATAATAAATTATAAATAAAAGAATGATGTAGACATCTATAGGTAGAGAAAAATGGATTCTCTCTTGATCTTTACAAAACTATATTAACAGAATTTTCCGATTTTTTGTTTATTAAATTAACCAATGATTTTTATGGAAACCTTTTTAGAATCTTATCTATAGGAAAGTTGTTGCATAATAATGTATTAAAAAGCAAATAATAACATTCATTTGGGATTTACATTTTAATGAAAAAAAAAAAACAGAATCTGAAATTAATCAAGAATTACGTTCTACAATCCGCGAGATTTCGCTAATTATGTTACTCGTTTTCACCCAACTGTCTTTGTCTTTGCGCGGGGATAATAATGCTGCGCGACTGCATTAGAAAAACTAATATCTTCAATTGTTGAAAAGTTTCTTTTATTGTCGCTGTAATGGGGATTAGAAAACGATGGAAGGAAAGAAGCCCTGATAACCATAATAAATTATCATTTATATCCTTTTTAATAACTTTGATCCGACTTGGAATTACAAAGAATATTACATTTTAGTTCATATTTTTTTCAATTGAATTAAGGATACACTTTATCTAGAGAATCTTGATTTGAAACTTCTTGATGAAACCAACGTGGGAAGACTGGGTAAAATTTTCCTACATGACATTCCTTCATTTCACTTGCGTCCATATTATCGACTGCACCGCTTATCATGTTTATTTTTACTCGTGTATGGCGTCGGTCTGTCCTATACATTCCACGAAGTATCCCGCTATACTCCAATAATGCAAAAACGTCACCATTGGGTGTTGATAATACAATATGTTCTCGGTTCGGCACGGGCAAATAGACATTTTCTGAAAGCAGTCGAATTGGTTTATTAGCAGGAATAACGTATCTTCGAAATTCGAATCGCCGGTTCTGATTTTTCTGAGGAATGAGCCGAATATATCCAAGTTTTGTAAGTGAATATCCAAGTACTTCATGAGAAGGAGGTCTGCCCGGAGGAGATCGGTCAGGTGAATGTTGTCT
>NC_046658.1:157625784-157633040 GCF_010883055.1 Belonocnema kinseyi | reverse complement strand
AGCTATCTAAGGATGGTACTATAGAACGCCACCTCAAGGTAGGCCTAGTGGCGCCATCTCTTGGTCAGGCCGGAAACTTATCAATCCACCCTCGTATTTAGAACCTTGTTCGGCTACCAAAGATATGTGTTCCTCGTTAGTAAATCCGGAGGCTGTCAATGTTTCATCTTTCCGACTATCAAAGTATAAGCCACGAATAGAATCCTCATGGCGTAATTCCTCCTTCAACTTGTAGCCTATTTTAATTTTCTCGCGCTTTATCTTACTTTTATCTATGATTAGACACGAAGGTACTTTTTGCGAAATATCCGGGGAGATCATACCTGCTCGATTGGCAGCGAGAAGTACAGACGAGCTTAAATGTGCCACAGCCCGTTGACTTATGCCATATCTTTGAGCAACTACTGCTGCTTCAGATAAGTCAAGTCTGGCCTGCGATGATTTTCTCTGCACAAGTCTGCATGGTATGTCGTGAAAATCGTCATCATCGGTAGACGCATCAACCTTTACTTTCATTACAGGAGGAGGATTATCACCTTTACATTCCTCAAAGAAGGAATCTAAATCTATATCCATATCAATCGTAAAGGAAAATGTGGAGGCCGATGCAGTAGGAACGCTTACCCCACTCACTCCCCGGTCAAGTCTGCCTCTTTTTGCATTAAGTTCTGCTCTCTTATATATTCTTTTTGTTTCAGAGACATCTACGCCGGCGATTCCCATGAGTCTTTTACCTCTTTGGTCAAAATAGAAGTCATGCTCTACGGCTGGAACCTTCTTTTCTTTGGGACAGGAGCACCTAGACAAGTCAACGCACTTACAAGCGGCTATGTTAAATAATTCAGAGCAGTACTCTTTGAAGTTGGCGATTTCCTCATCCTTAATACTTTGAGAAGTTCTTTTACTCTTCAATGAATTTTTCAACGTAGTGTATTTTTCATGAAGATTTGTGAGACATTGCTTAATGCACTGATCTGAGACCGTTGGGATAGAAGCAGATTCCCAAATAACTATTAGATTGGAACGGACTTCGTCGGCAATGTCTCCGAGCGAAGGCTCCTTGTCTTTTTCTGAAAGACAGCCCTTTTGCCTTCGAACCTCCTGACAACATCGCAGAACGTCAGCCCTCGTTTGCAAAACGTTCGGACCAAAATCTTTTGTAGGACCAAATATAAGGCACTGCACAAAGTCTCTCTTCGCGAATTTCGACATGCTGTGGCATACAAACCAAAGAGGGGAGTGCAGGCAGAACCAGAATCTCTACCACCAAAAGAACCAACGACGAGACAATGAGAAGAAGAAACTATGACGACAACGTCAACTAGCACCTGCGAGTGAACGAACAATAGGCGTGAGCCGACAGTACGAGCCATTGACAGGTTCTGACAAGTCTCGACAACGCTCGACTAGGGGGAGGGGGAGGGGGAGGGTAGGGCAAAGGGAGGGGAGAAGGAGACCGGCAACCGCGGGGGGGGGGGTCCAGCTTCTATGTAGAGGTGGCACAGACGCTCGTGTGCTCGTACACAGACATGACCCAAGGACCGCACAATTATTGAAGCATTTCACTCGAAAATACGCAATTTTTAGCCATTTCCCCCTCCATGAGGATTGGCATGGGATGACTTTGGCGACTCGGTACGGACCTGTAAGTACCCTCTAATGATTGTTCATCGTAAAGTCACCCTTGGAAGGCATCGGTATCGATTTTAAGCCCATTTTTGCAAAACCTTAATTTTTAGTGTTTTTTTAGTGAAATTTCGAGATTTCACTCTCAAAGAACACACTGAAGATATTATCTGATTTTAAAATTTCAAAGTGCGCTTAGTTTCGGATTGGACTGGGCTACTTTTCCGCACGCAGGCATTTTCTGCACGCACAATGTTGGTTTTTCGCCCAAGCCTAATATTTATAATGTCAATTTCTCAAATAAGTTTGCAGATTATAATATTCACAAATTCTCAATTTCAAACTCACAAATTTCAGTATTTTAATATGAATAACTCGAATAGTTCAACATTTTTCCGTGTTTTGATATACAAGTATACTAAACTTTGATTTATTTTTATCATTCATTCAGGTGGAAGGTCTCTCAGTGTATAACGGGGTTTTCGTGCACGATTAAATTTCATATGAGAATATATACTTATACTTTCAAAATTAATATTTTTACGTAAAGCTCTAAAGGATATTTCCCTAAATAACAGATATATTATTATATTCACCAATAGAGTTCAGGATAACGCCCAGGCATAAGAGAAAAGTACAGAAAATCCTCATCTTTTCAATGTAACAATGTAATGTAACGAATGTGACTAAAGAATATTCTACTGCTTCATTGGCTTGTAAAATCTATGCCCAAGTCGTTATTTTTTATATTAAAGGCGCCTACTTTGTCCTTCTGAGATATTTACAATTGATAAGAGTCAGTTGAAACAAGAATAGTCTGTTTACTAAGCACTTCTTTGAAACTCACATCACCTTCTATGTAATACTTCATGTTAGAGATTTTAATCTCTAATAATTCAAAAAGTTGTAGACACTAGATTTCAAGATATTTTTTTCGTAATTCCTCATACTTGTAAGAATTCCTTACGATTGCAATATTTCCAAGGAATTTCAAAGAATTTCCTTGAGATTAAAGAATTTTCAACAAGATTTCTTTAGATTTAAATTGATTTCACGACATTTAAGGAAAATTTTGTTTAACGGTAAATATAATAATTGGGTTTGAGTCAAATGACAGGTTTTTTGACGCAAAGAAATTTCTGTTGAGTGTGGATAAAAATTTGTTTAATGAAAAAGATAAAACTTTCATTCGGTTGCTGATTAAAATGTCAGTCAATTTTAGCACTCCTCAGGAGCTGCCAGTCAAATTCTTTGTTAGTTGTTTGCACCAAAAAAATCAACCTCAATGGATTTAAAGAGTACTAAAATAACCTTTTTTCACTCAAATTTTTGACATGTTTGACAGCCTGCCAGTCAACTTTGGCACCACCGAGAAGCTGCCAGTGAAACTTCCTGTTAGTTTTCAGCATTCAAGCAATCTTTCGACGTGGGTTTCAAGAGTACTAAAATTACGTTTTTTCACTCGAATTTTTGACCAGATTAACGACCCTGGCGGACCAAAGGAACCGAATGGAGCCTCTACAAAGTACCCGTAAAGACCCCATTAGGTCCCCATTCGATTCCTTTTTTAAAAACTCGAAAAAACAGCAAAATCAACTTTTAAATTGTTGAAATTCGGATTTTACGTTAAAATTCCCTATGGAAGGTCACGAAATAATCATAATAGTTTTTTTTCAACGATAAAAAGTTTAAAAAAATATAAGACGTATAACGCCTGTTGACCGAAGAGGGTAGTATACCTAGAGTAAACCTTGTCTCATTTCAGTATATTTTCCATAGATCTAGGGAAATGTGTGTCCACGTGGATTCTAGTAACTCAAGCTTTAAGCAAATAATTTATAACAGACGCAATTAGACATGACGATGCCTTTAGAGTTTCAAAACAAATTCGTTCATTGCCTGCATTTTGGGAATTAAAAAAAAATTCTGCTGGTTATGGTAAGAGAAGTGGGGACACCAACTTTTTTCTTTACAGTGTGGGCAGCTGAGAAAAGATGGCCAGAACTCATTCAGCTTTTGGCAAAATTACTCGAAGGAAGAAAAATCAGTCTTGAGGAAGCGCTTAACTTAGATGATGCTACAAAAGCACGTTATATTCGAGATGTCCCCGTTACGTGTGCTCGTTATTTTGACCATAGACTAAAATCATTAATGCTATATTTAGAGTTAGAGGGTGGTCCATTCAAAGAACATTGTGTCGCGGATGATTATTATCCCATAGAATAGGGTAACAGGGTAATATTGAATCGCACAGAAACTGCATAGCCTTTATTGATAGATTTATAACTTGTAGGTTCGATGCAGACAATCCCCTGATAGAAATTTAAAGACAGTCATACGTATTCTTATAATAGATGAACTAAAAATAAAATGTAGATTCGAGTATACAATCCCTATTATGCCTCGTACTATGATATTTGAACCGCTTGACAATGAAAGTATTTCAAAAATTGCTTCGAAAAACATGACTGAAATTTAGTGACATTTTAAGTAGATTAAACTTGACAGAAGACGAATGCATTCTTGCGATTTCAAGTTCTCTGAAATTACCAAAAGTTTTATGAAAAAGATCTTCTTTAGAAGTCCGTATAAATTACTACAATCCTGATATACTCAATCTTTTTGAGGCTAATATGGATCTTGAGTTTGTTCTCAATGCATTTAGTTGCGCATCGTATATTATTAATTACGTAAGTAAGGTTGATTCAGGTTTATCACAATTATTACGAGAAACAGTGAAAGAGTTAAATGATGGTAACACTGGTATTAGAGAAAAACTGCGGAGAGTTTCCAATGCTTTCATAAACGGTAATATTACGTGAGCTCAAGAAGTTGCTTACAATATTTTATCTTTGCCAGTATCTAAATGCAGTACACAGAAAAACGCTGGTGTTAAATTTGTTGCAGCTCGAATTTCATTGGACTCCCAATGATCATTTGAGAGAGTTTTCAAGTCTCAAATGTATTCCTCTGAACGTAGGTGCCCATGTGGGCATTTAGGGGAAAGTATCATTTGGAAAATGAATTTTGGCTTATGCAGAATTGTGAAGTTCTGAACCGCGCTGTCAGCCACCTGAATACCTGTCAGAGCAACTATTCGCTTTGCGATATTAGCCTAAATAATTGTTAATAAGGAAACCAATTGAAATAATATTTACCTAATTTTCAAATTTATTTCATTTAATAGGGCGTACCAGTCACTCTGAATAAAATTATAACTTCCTAATGCAACTTCCAAAAGTTAGGTTAGTCATGCCCATCGACATTTAAACTAAAGCCGGGATGTATAGAAAAAGTCATGACCGTCTACATATACAATAAGGTATTTTCACTCCAATCACTAGCTCACTTCACTTCGTTGAATACTGAGGGGATAACAATTGACCAAATGCATGGGAATCGATTAATTTTTTGCTCTATTTCTAATATCTTCGTAGAAAATAATTTTTCTGTATAAGTGCAATTGTAAAATAGTTTTTCTTTTTTAGGGACTATTTAATGCAATAATAAAATGATAATAATTTTCATTCATGTCTTGTCTGCAATCAAAAGCTACACAATTTGAATACGTGCAGCCCTAACGCAAGCGCGGTAGCTCAGGGTGCCAACATTGGCATTATTTGTCCACAGTACAAACCGGAAAAATAAATCAAATCAGCCGACAGGAAAAAGTTGGGATATGAAAGCCTCAATTAGGTATTTTCATTTTAACCATCAGCTAACTTCACTTTGTTAAAAGCTGAGGGAAAAAATGAACTGAATCCCATATCTCTAGTCCCTTATTTTTCCCTCAGCAATCTACGAAGCGAAGTTAGGTGTTTATTGAAGTGAAAATACCTAATAGGCTTTTATCTTATTAGTTTGAATGTTCCCGCCGCTATATTTGAAACATTGCAATGTTTCACGAAACTCCCAATGTTTCAAGAAACTTTTCATCAGGTTAAAGTTTCATGCAAATTTACATCCCTACTCATCGCGAAAAACAAATTTCTGTTTTTATTATACAATTGTATTTACCTTATCTTTCATGTATGACACTAGCCACTGCAAGATTAGATACCTAAGATACCTTTAAACTTCCGCAGAAAATCTAGTGGAAATTTGTTCGAAGGACCAGCCATCAATTTCGATGCAGACGGTCACGACTTATTTTGTACATGCCGACTTTGGTGGTTTGAATGTCATATAGTAGGTTTTGACTAACCTAACATTTGGATATTATATCACGCCGAGTACTATTTTTATTCTAAGACTATTTAGTCTCTGGTAAATGGGAGGAAATAAAAAGTTTGTGAATTATTATTATAACTTACCTGCTTATTAACATCTGTTTCACTCCAATAACGACCAATAAAATGATCTTGACGGGTGACTTACAGTTTGTAGACGACACTTCACCTTGCACTGGATGAGAAAAAACAGTGTCTAAATGATGCTTTTCCCCTAGATTCTCCGAATAAACCTGCGTGGCTCAAATTTGTTGCTACTCTATTGAACACCGATTTTGGTGTATATTGGAGGATCGGCGATTTTCTGTGTAGGGAAAGTATTTTTATAAATACTAGTATTAAAGAAGAGCGAGTATCCATGTTAAAATCAGAAAAAGAATTACGTATATTGGCTGATGATTGTACCGACGTTGTAAAGGCAGATAAGGGGATTATTTAAACAAATTTATTATGATCATTATAATTACGACAATAATGGAAGGTATTGGTTTTATGTGAAAATTGAGTAACGCCGATTTTATAGAAATTCGATGATTTTGGACTTACTGATTGAAAGTAATGGTTTTTGCTTTGGTTTTTGTCCATCGCCATTGTCTCTCAATACGATGTCTTTCGAAGGAATTAGCGAATTATAATTCCCTTCGGTACCTGAGTAAAACAGACTTTTAATCGATCTTCAATTTGATCTCGAACAAGTCAGAATTTTCAAGTAAAGCCAACTTATGTTGTCTTATTTAATTTTTTTTAATATTTTACAATAAAACAACTAGCTTATTAAATATAAGATAATAACATTTTTTAAATCGATAAACAGAATATCTTGATCAATATTGTGATAGTTTTTTAAAAAGATGTAAAAGCTATCCCTATGAAGTTATAGCCCCTATATTAAAAATTAAATATTTTTTAAGGTTCTGGGTACCTCTTTAGTGTCAGTGAAGTTCTTTATATGGTTTAGCAATAGTTATAACTAAACCATTGGAAACTCACTTTTCGAAATTCGGGTAGTATTGAAACGATGTGAAAACGGGTATCCCTTCCCCATGTTTTTTTGTGCTGGAGGTGGTGGATGTTTCGTCCAGAAAGGTGGCACGTTAACGTTAGCGATGGTCGTTATGCGCGGTTTTTTTATGGTTGCGATGCATGCTATTTCTCGTCGAACCTTGGCTAACTTATTTGGCTGGTCTGGTTTGCTTGCCCTTTGGTTGGACGGTATGGTGACATGTGACTCATAGAGAGGCCCTACCTCTCGGAATCTTGTTAAACCGTCGTGTTATAAAAGTTTCTCAAATTCAGTTAGCTGTAACGATCGCATAAATTTGCATTCCATCCGCTAGGAACAGCACCGTCGCTTCCATAGAATGCGCGGTTTCGATTCGAAATTATAAAATATTCGTGCGA
>NC_046658.1:157619755-157625684 GCF_010883055.1 Belonocnema kinseyi | reverse complement strand
AGCTATCTAAGGATGGTACTATAGAACGCCACCTCAAGATAGGCCTAGTGGCGCCATCTCTTGGTCAGGCCGGAAACTTATCAATCCACCCTCGTATAATGTAAACATTATGAGCGGACTTGGCTTTATCGTAGCCGGCGAAGTGTTAGGGCACGTGCGTTCTTCACATGAGAAGGCGTATCGAAATCGGCGAACAATTATTAGTGATAATAAGAGTAGGGATATTTAGAGTGGGATAGAGAGAAAATGTAATTTAGAAGAGAGAGAAAGCACGAAAGGGGGGGGAGCTAAGGACCGCTACGACGGTACCGAAACTCCCATCGCCGAAGTCAGAGACGAGAAGCAATCTTGCCCTCGGACGCGTCCGGTTCTCTGGCAAATTTGTACAATTCGAAATTCTGAATAAATTCATTTGGTTAATCTAATATCACAAGATCTATAGTTGTCGGTTCATTTTGTTGCCTAATTATCCGTTTTCAGAAAGAAGAGTTTCATCGAAGGGTTTGGGTTTCTAAACCCTTAATTGCGGTAACGAGCCAACGGAGCCGAACAGGATCTATTTTAATAAATCAACGTGAAATTTTTGAACATTTAAATTCGGGATAATTCCGCGCCAAATTCGGCTCCGCGTGTTGCATAGCTGGCGATGGAACGACATCTCGGTGGCGTTTCTAGTACGGTAGTGACTCCTCTATTCTCTGCCTGCACCGACTGGATGTGGTGGCGGAGAAAGGGTGTCGTTGTTAGTCCGTGTCGTTGTGGTGGATGCTTTCAATGCGGTGCTGGTGTTTCTGTTTGCTTTTCAACGCTGTTTCATTCGCAGGACTTTCTGGTGCATGAAATTCATGCCCGCAATTCTGGTGTACGGGTGTGAATCCTGTCGACGTTTTCGCTGCCGTATTAAAAGCGAATTGTAGCTCTGGTAGATAGAGAACCCACATTTTTTTGATTTTTTGATGTTCTCGGCAATCATTGTTTTGAGGACTCTGCTTGCTCGTTCTACTAGTATGAAAATTCTCGGCTCGTCATTTGTGGTGGTGTCTGGGGCCGGAAGTGAGCCTGGTTGTGCTTGTCCCGGTTCTCGTTTCCCTGTGTCCTGCAAGGGCAATCTTTTGAGAGGACGTCCTCGGTTCCGCACCAGGAGCTGAATTTTTGTGGTTCATTTCGGCAGTTTTCCCGGACATGACCTCGTTGTTTGCAGCGCCAGCAGACTTTTCGGCGGTTGTAGCTTGATTCAATGGATGTGAATCCTCCTCGTCTTCTTGTCAATGTTAGTAGGGCTGTTACGTAGTCGCGGATTAGTTCGCTATTTCCTTGTTGTCGGTTGTTGATTTGCTGGTCTAGCTGTCTGAGCTGATGTCGGGAGAAGTAAAATCTCTTCTGGCTCTGACCTACGTTGATCAGAGAGGTGAGATTTTCTGCGCAGTTGCGGTACCATAGCTGGGCATCCCCTCTGAAGAGATCCAGGAAGCCTTTTAGGATTTCGTTGTGTGCCGTACTGGTGTTGTCTGGGTTGACTGGCTTGGTGAAGCCTTGTTCATTGGGCCCCGTGGTGAGGTCGTTGCCAAGTTTTTGAGCCTAACCAGCTCGGCCTGCATGGTTTCTAGGTATCCGTGAAACAGGTATGGTGTCGGGTGACGCAATTCATTTTTTTTAAATAGATTTATTATGTTTTCTCCGCTTACCTCTCAGTTGAAGTAGAAGGAGGGAGGTAAGATTTTCCTTAATTCGGGCGAAAAATAAAAGGGTCTCTATAATGCTTAGGTCATAACAGACCGCTTATTATAATGTACAATTTCGATTTCCATTTTACAGCCTTTTCCAACATCGTTGACTGGCCTACCCTACGCCTACGGGGGCTACTTACAATCTTAAAATCTTAAATCATTGGATTTCCTAATTATATTAGTTAAAAGCTAATAAATATTAAGTTTGGCATAGTTTATTATCACACTTTATGTCGTTCTCTGTAGCCGCAATCACGTTATTTCAAATTTTTCTACAGATTTTCGGTTTTTTTTCGACATAGTTGTTCTGACATAGACACACTTTTGTTCTGACATAGACACACTCGAAGTGAAACAATTATAGTTTTTAAACGGTTGAATTAAAGTAATATTTTTTTTAACTTCTTTATTCCTCACTGAACAACTTTTTCGCTGAAACTTCTTTCTAGCTCAATATTCGCTCGACTCTACAATTACTGGAAAGTATCAATGTCCAATTTTCATTACGTGACGGAAAAAAAACAACTTTTTTTAATGAAAATATTTCAACTTTTAACCTTCACAGTTACTCTTAGAACAGTGCAAAGTGTAATCCCTATAAATTTTATTACGAAATTCCCAAAATTGAGTGACTGAGCACGAGTTTAAAGCAGAATAGAAATTAGATTTTGGTTTGGTGAAAAAATCGTTTTTTTCTATTAGTTTTGAAAACTAAAAAAGCTAGAACTTTTTTCATGAGGGAAAAAGAATGCGCAATTAAATTCCCTATTAAAATATAGTTTCGAAAAGAAAAATTGAAAACGAAATTTTCCATCTCTACTTTCTTCACGTGGACAATATAGTCTGAGGGCTGGGTATCTTCCCGTATGCATTCAAAAGGCAAAAGATAAAAACCAGTTAATCTTATGTATTTTGATCTACTGAATCCAATGGTACCAGTTAATTTTAAGAGAAGTGGATGGGTTTTGTTTAAAACGTAATTTTTTAAAAAAAATATGAAAAAATGGTTTTTCTCAAACGGACAACATTTTTTTAGAAAATGTAAACAATTCTAAGCATAAAGTTATTTTGCAATTTTTTTATTAAATTCATATTCATAAAGTTATATATTTTCAAATTTCAAAATTTGACGTTTATTGCAAACTTTGAGTATCAATTATTCTTGACCTATTGAATATTTTCTTAAATTGAAGAAGCAATTTGTTATTTGAGAGTTCTTCGACATATTTATTGTAGGCAACATTAGATTAACCAGTTGTAAGTCTAGTTTTCACAATTTACAAGTAGCGCCTTTTGTGCGCGCGACAGTGCGTTTGGCGCTTATGGCTGACGAGGTGCTCGCGGCCTTACTGAAGTAATTGTTTTAACAAAAATGCTGACAAATTAGATCCTTTGTTATATGGATATGATATGCAGGACAATTTGTTGAAGCCAAAGAAAGTTTATATAGTATTACCGCCTTTGAGCGAATTTGTTCTAAATTGTTGGTGCAAACGGGAACATACCCAGCCCCCGGACTAATAGTTTTACCCGTTTCGAGCGTTCGCCCGGTTCTTGCATCCCGGCCTTCAATTTTGGATTAGGTAAAGTTTGAAAAAGAACATGTTTTCGAATGGAATTAGAAGGATTTGAACTTTTATCGTTTCGAAATAAGAGTTAAATAATAAATACTTTGAAATTAAGCAATTTTTCTTTCGAATCAAATATTTTTTGATTACATTATCAAAGGTTGGATCAATTGAAATTAAAGGATCTCAAAGAGTATTATTTATACTTTAAATAATTAAAATAAAAACCTTAAAATCTCAATCTTTTTCATTTCGAAGAGATTAAAACCGGATAAAATTTTAGAATTTTGAATGATCTTTTGAACAAAAATTGTAATAAAAGATTATTATTGATTAGATAAATTTGTTTAGGAAAAAAATTAATTTAGCATCATTTTCACCGTTCAAAATGGAAAAATGTTCAATTATAAATATTCAAAATGAAATTATTTCAGAGAGACCTTAAATGTAGAAAGTAATTTAAAATGCAAGAAATTAAAAAATGTCTACTACGTAACGCTGAAATTTTAACCATTCTGAACATCATTTAAAACTAAAAAGATTAATTGGTGCTTTTTCTTTCTTTCGTCTTTTTTATTCTTATTATCATCAGATTACAATAAAATAAAAATAAAAAACATTAATAAATAAATTTGCATGACCAACGTTTTTTTTTAATTTTATTGTAATTTGATAATAATGAGAATAAAAAAGACGAAAGAAAGAAATAGAGAAGGCAGGGGATGTGGTTGGCTGCCTTCTCATTTTTCTTTCCTCTTTTTTATTTTTGTCCGAAAATTTTATTTTACTTTTTTGTTTTTTTTTTCAGATTACAATAGGATTTTTGGTTTTCGTTTATTCGTTGTCGTCCAAATTTTGTCGTTGGATTCTTGTTTTGTTTAACAGGATTTTGCATCAATTTGATTATTGGACGTTAAATGGGATTTTCAATTTGGATTTTGGTCTAATTTAAATTTCCTACATAAAGATTTATTGTTACTAAGAATTTTAATATTAAAGCTTTTTTAAACTATAACCTTTTTAAATTAAAATTATTTTAAGTAAACCGAAATTGTTGAAAAAATAAAAAGTTTAAAATCTTAATCATACTATTGAAAAAAATAATACAATGCAAGCTCCTTTTACTCCTACTTGCGACGCGGCGTCCATTGTCGGAAAAACTCTATCAGGAGACTTGATATCTAGGGTTCATTGTATATGATTCCAAGGTTAAAATGTAACAATTTCATGTCCAATGCATCGTTCGGAAATTTTCTCATTTTTAAGGCTTGAATTTCAGAAATTCTTCTTTTAATCTTTCATCGTTGTAAAATCATTCTAGTGGTAATAAATTCAGTTTATTCAATTAGTAACCCAATAAACTAAAAATTCTGCAAATATCAAGTTTTTCAATATGGTATTCTACGATTTCCAAGAATTTTAAAAGCCAGAAAACTTGGTTAAAATGAAATTGAAACCAAGCCATTCAAAATATTTCAATACTTTCGGTAAATGTACAAAAGATGCAGATGTATATATAGGTGAAATTTTATATGGAGAGCTACGAATGGCATCCTGCTTTTATTATTAATTTGATTTAAAAATTCCTGCCGTTATTTGTTTAACGTGTATAAACTTATAGAAGATTCTAGGAAGATTTGATGACGTGATAGAATAATATTGCGCAATTTTGTGATGGCAGAATTAGCGAAAAACAAGTTTCAAGGTTGATAAAAAGAGATATTTCGGGTTTCACATGTGTAAAAAACTACGAATTGTTTGCTGACGTTTCGTGAACATTGCAGTTCACATCTTGATTGATTAGCCAATCAAGTTCGACCAGTCCCCACGGTGGGGCGCTCTGGCCAATCACAGGCATCGTAGAAAGTATACCTAAGAACATCATGACCTGATTCCTCAGTTTTAGGTCAGCCCTGAAGAAAAATAATTTGGGAACATCTAAATCCAAATCGATTCTGCATAATACAAGTTTGCTTCTCGTTAAAGAAAGAATACAACATACGTTTGACCAATCCCATCGGATTAAAGAGCTTTCCACCCAAAAACAAAAAACAAAATTTGACAAATTACTTCCAGTAAAGCAAACAAAACTAACAAATACAGTAAAAAACATCTCTGACCACCCTCTCAACAATGAAATGATTTCAGCCTTATCTAAAGGACATAATTTTGCTGTAGCTCCATCGAAAATCCCAAAAGAAGAAATAATCAGCAATTTAGAATCCACAATATATACCCTTTCACCTGAAAAAGCAAATGAAATACGACGAAGGACGGCCAACATGTTACGCCAAGCTCAAGTTCCATCCTCAAACTTAACAAAACAAGAATAAACCACAATTAAAGTACTCAATTAAAATGAAGATATTATAATATTACCCGCAGACAAAGGCAACACAACAATAATAGTGAATAAAGAAGACTATAATAACACAATCATGGACCTTCTAACTGACGATACATGAAAAAAACTTAAAAAGGATCCCACAAAAACAATAGTCAGTAAAACAAAGACTCTTCTCAAAGACTCTTAACTTGACAGCCAAACAATATCCAACTTAATTCCTACTAATCCCATCTCTCCAAAACTTTACGGGCTCCCAAAAATCCACAAGGAAAACATTCCACTCAGAC
>NC_046658.1:157597221-157619655 GCF_010883055.1 Belonocnema kinseyi | reverse complement strand
TATCTCACCTGTAATAGCCAATGTTTTTATGGAACATCTAGAAACTAAAATCTTTAACCAAGCCAAACTTAAACCAGAATTCTGGTTTCGTTACGTTGATGACACATTTGTCATCTGGCGACATGAACGAGATGAACTAAATAAGTTTTTCGATTTTATCAATCAATTACATCCTAATATCCAGTTCACCATGGAAATAGAATTAAACGGAAAATTGCCTTTCTTGGACGTATTAGTTTACAAAAAATCTGATAACACAGTAGAACATGAAGTTTACAGAAAACCCACGCATACAAACAGATACTTACATGCCTCCTCCCACCATCACCTATCTCAAAAACAATCAGTCATCAACTCCCTTGTATACAGAGCTGTCTCCATAACAGACAAAGATAACTTACAAAAGGAATTACAAAACGTTAAACAAATGCTAATAGAGAACGATTACACAAACAAACAAATTGATAAATCAATAAGAAAACACACTCAAAAAAGCAAGTCAACACAACCTACGAAAGAAAGAGAGAGAAAAATGACCACCACTCTACCCTACATCCAAGGTGTCACAGAACAAATAGGAAGAATTCTCAACAAACACAACATTCAAACCATATTTAAACCACCTGCGAAAATAGGACAACTACTAAATAACTCTAAAGATAAAAAGGCACCCTTGAGTGATCCAGGAGTATATAAAATCCCTTGTTCTTGTGGCAAAGTCTATATTGGAGAAACCGGGAGTGCGGTGAGCCAACGTATGAAGGAACATGAAAGTAAAGTCAGGCTAAAACACTTCACGCAATCAGCACTAGCTGAACATCATATTGAAACAGGTCATAACATTTTATTTGATGAAACAAAAGACTTGATTGGCCAATCAAGTTCGACCAGTCTCCACGGTCCCCACCTGATTCCTCAGTTTCAGGTCAGCCCTGAAGATGTGAACTGCAATGTTCACGAAACGTCGGCAAACAATTCGTAGTTTTTTACACGAGTGAAACCCGAAATATCTCTTTTTATCAAAATGAATCATCGTGAAAGCATAAAATCTATTATCAAGTTTCAAGGTTATCACATGCATGTGTCAAGGTTAAATGTGAAAAGCAAGGATGATTGATTGCTTGCTTTCATATAATACAGTTAATTATATGTTTGATGCGTATAAGCTTCTCGAATGTTCTTTGCGGGTCCGCCTTTTTTAAGAAAAAGTAAGAGATATATTTATGGGAAGGAGAATAAAAGATACATGAATATAGTTTCCAGAATATTCTCAATGACTTCATCATCAAATTTCTACTGCGCAATTTTTTCGTAAACAACTTCAAGTTTATTTTCAACGATGCAGTACATTTTGCGATGTTCAAAAATGATATGCCACACATGCGGAATATAATTTAGAAACCTTCTACAACAATGTTTCATCATATGATGCAATATCAGACAATATTATGTTTATCAGTTTATTGTCAGATGTCAGATGTCAGATGATTGTAAAGAAAAAAGGCAACAAGAGCTAAAAAATCGCTTAAAAATATTTCTAAATAACATTCGCAAAATAACATGTATAACTATATAACATATATAACATATATAAACAACAGATATTAAGGAAGCTAAAACTAAATATGAAATGCGAACGCTAGTGATCATTGAAAACAAATTCTCCGTTTTTCTACCTCAAAGAATGGCAAAATTGTTTGAAGAGGATCATTGAAAACAAATTCTCCGTTTTTCTACCTCAAAGAATGGCAAAATTGTTTGAAGAGGATAAGAACATATTCGTGCAAATGAAAAAGGTCTGTGAAGATGAAAACCTTGAAATGGTGTATTTGGGTGGACGCTTCAATTCAATTAAATTTATTAAGAAGAAAAATCTATAAGGTGCGCAATATTTAAAAACTATCGCTCAGCCTGTGAAAACCTTCAGTGAGATTAACATTATCATGCCTTATACACCACGAAATCAAATGTCACATGCAACCACATTAAACCAGTATTCATCATTCACAAAGCAAATTGTCATCGGTGCTGACTTTGAAAAAGATGGAAATCTCGCCTCATCAGTGAAACTGCAAGCCAGTCATCCTCGTGCAAGTGTAACCCTGAATCCTGAAGATTGCAAATCATTCCAAAGTTACTTCAACCTCATTTCACTGTTTTTTTTATGGTCAAGAGAAGCACCAACGCATCGACTGCGAAAATTTCCATATACACATGACTGTATCGTTTGGTAGCTTTGGGGCAATATCAAGAAACTTAAAAATACTATTCGTTTGTGCTGCAAGAAACAACGTTTGCTGTTCTCCAGGAAGTCAGCCCTTGTGTCGACCGGTATCTTCTGGATATGAGTGTTATGCTGTTCTAACGTATAAAGGATATCATTATTGAAACCATCGCTTTACCTTTATAACACAGGCCGACAGAATTTCACAAAAGTCAAAAGCCATAAAGCAGACCAAACATTTCCGAAAGATTTTAATGCGCCGAATCCGAACTCAAAATTGCTCCTGTACGTCAGGTTTTCAAGATATCTTAACCTAAAAGTGCAAAAAATGCGTTTTTTAGCTGTTTTTGAGGTTATGTAACTGTACAAGATAAACGTTTACCACAAAGCTAATATGAAATTTGAAAGTACCAATCTTTCCCTTTCAAACCTACTTTGATTTATTAAGATATCTTTATTTTTCACCAAATTACTGTAATTTGAAAATTTTTATGTTAGCATGTTAACCCATTAACGCTGACCCAGTGGGCACAAAGTTTGGCGACGTCTTCACGACATCGTCACGACATCTTTACGATAACTTTACGACATCCTATGTCCATGTCGTTAAGGTGTCTTTACGCAATCGTAAATAAGACGCATGATCTGACGATGTCTTTACGACATCGTAAAGACAGCGAAACGACATGGACATAGGATGTCGTAAAGTTGTCGTAAAGATGTCGCCACTGGGGTAGTTTTCAGATTTATACAACGCATTCTCTATTGCTGACGGTACGATATTTTTTTCAAAATATTATCTCAGGGTTTTCGAGGGTGCCCCTTCTATTGCCGGTCACAATTTAGGGCTTAAAAAAAGAACAAAGGATCCCGCACAAAATACCAACAAAAAAGCGCAGAGTCGTTTGGAACCAAACTTTGCAAATTGATAAAACAATAAAAAATATGGAACCCGTGTCTTTTCATTTCTACGGGATCCGTTTTCTAGGGGTAGACACCACCCCTAACAAGCCACAAGCATACTAACCCACCTGACTCTGGGAACAATAAGTTTAGTTGCATATTTTTTTCGGAATAATGAAGTTCCATGCCACAAATGGGTTAACCCACCTACCTGCTAATCCACCTAAACCCAGAAATCACACCTACCAAATCATAACCAGGCTAACCCACCTAACCCTGGGAGCAGCGAATTTAGTCGTTTACATTTCGTGAAATAATTGAATTCCACACTAAAAGTGGGCCAACCTTGAAATGAAATTTTTCAATTTAACGTATTAACCCATTAACGCCGAGATGGTATGCCATTGTCCCTTTAAAATTCTATCTGAGGGGTTTCCTTTTCGATTGGCTCAGTTTTTTGTTATAACTCCTAGAAGAGCGAATATGGAAAACAGTTAGGGCTTTAAAAAAAAATTACTATTGTGAATTCATTTAGGATTTTCCAGCTTACTGAGGCAAGACTCAATATTTTCCAGCCACTTAATGCTGGACTTGGGATTGTGCAGCTACGCAAGGAAGTACTTAATATTTTCCAGCTAATTAAGGCAAGACTTTAGATTGCCCAGCCAATCAAGGAAAGACTTTAGATTGCCCAGCCAATCAAGGAAAGACTTTGAATTGCCCAGTCAACAAAGGCAAGACTTTGTATCGCCCAGCCAGTCAAGGCAAGACTTTGAATCACCCAGTCAGTCAAGGCAAGACTTTGAATCGTCCAGCCAGTCAAGGCAAGACTTGTGATTGTATGTTCAATGAAAGTAAAACTAATTGCTTGTTTTCTTTGGAAACGTTCACGCTTAATGTCAAACGATCGTTCAAAAGACTTTAGTTTATGACTAGTAGGGTCCTTATCATTTCTTTGCAAAGACTAGCAATAGTCGGTCATTATTCTTACATTGCATCGACCTTGATAATGTTGCTCTTTTTGTTGAAAGTCTTGATGAAAGCGTTCGCCCATATCTTCACTGAATGCTCGATCATTGTCTGGAAAATAATCCAAATGGGATTTGAGAAAATCTAATTTCATACTCATCAAACAACCTAATCTTTTAAAATTCTTTAACATACTAGATACAATAGTTCTAAACTTTGGATCTCGATTGTTCCCAAAAAATTTCTGTACAACATCTTTGAAACTCAACCATGCATCCTTTTCAATATATGTCATGGTTTTGATAAATTCATCATCTTTGATAAGTTTTCTTATATCGGGCACAAGAAAAATACCTTCTTTAACTTTGGCCTCACTTAAATGCGGAAATGTAGATCTGATATAATTGAAACCCTAGTTTTATATGTTCTGGTGGCAATAATACTTTCTTTCTGTCAACAAAATTTTCATAAACAACATTATACTGACCAACTGTTCATTCTAATCTGTCTGGCCATTTCTCCGTTATCCAATGTTCATCCCTTGCACGACTGTCCCAAAGGCAAAGAAAAGAAGGGTATTTAATGTTTTCTGATTATAAACCTATTATAAGATTTATCATTTTGAAGTCACCCCAAATAAGCCAATTATGGACATTGTATTTTATGTTTATCAAGAGTAATTGAAAAGTATCATAAGATTCTTTCAGTGTAGTTGAGTGACCTACTGGAATTGCAGCGTACTCATTTCCATTATGTAATCGTACTGCTTTCAGACTTTCTGTAGACGAATCTATGAAAAGAGGTCAATTCTCTGGAGCATATAGGTTTATTTTATATAAATTAATGAGTCCTTCGATATTATTGCAATACATAATCCCACTGTCCATTTAAAAGTACTTTATAAACTTTTCTTCTTTATTTCTGTAAACAGTTACTCTAGTGCCAGGTAACAATAGTTTCCTCTCTTTGAGTCTTGAAGCGCAAAGCTCAGCTTCATCTTTCGGGAGATCAAGGTCACGTATAAAATCGTCTAATCCGTCTTGTTGAAAAAATTTAGGACTTTCATCGTCTGATTCTTCCCAACAAGAATTGTCAGATGCATTAGGATCGTCAGTATCCATTGATTCGTGAGTTGATCGTCACTTTTGTTTTCAGAGTGATTTCTAATACCAATCTTGACTGGTGTAACACTTTTTACATCAGGGGAAACAATCTTCTTCAAATACTTTTTAGAAAAACCTCCTGTTTTGCATAAGCAAAAGTAACAATCAGTATCATGATCGTTGGGCTAACGCCAAACAGGTGGTTGAATAACAGTCTGCGTCTTGGTACTTTCATCTTTCCAATTTGACAAATTTAATCTACAAGTATGACAATTTGAGGTTGGCACCCACGGCTTATCCAAATTTTTCATTGAATTCCCATAACAGTTGAACTATGACGTTTTTATCGAATCATTAATAGATCGACGGTATTTCTCCATTTCATGCTTTCCGCAAACGTGACAATACGTATTAACTTTCTTAGCGCAAGGAGTTCTTGAACTCATTGTTTTTCTTATAATGAACAGTAACGTGGAAATTCTAAAACTGACTATGTAAAAAAATCACGATCGACACGAAATGTAACCGCTAGACAGATTTTAAATTCAAAAAGAATTTTATTACCTACGGATCCAACCGTTAGCCCGCCACTCAAACGTGATGTCTAACACGGAAAGATTTGTAGCAAAAAACGAATTTCATCACCTACGCATAATACATCATAAAAGCGTCGATAGCTCAGTGAGTCAGCTAGGGATCGAAGACTGTCTGCGCCGTAGAACGGCGCGCACATACAGCGAATTTGAACATTAGAATGCACACAGAGTGCGCAGTAGCATTCCGCGCAGTCCGTCTTCTTTTGTTTCATCAATGAGCGAAGTTTGGTTCCAAACGACTGCACGCTTTTTTGTTAGTATTTTATGCGGAATCCTTTATTCTTTTTTAAAGCCCTAAAATGTGACGCCATATTGGATATTATAGGGGTTATAAAAAACTGACACCGGCAATAGAAAGGGCG
Source organism: Belonocnema kinseyi (assembly GCF_010883055.1). Lineage (NCBI taxonomy): Eukaryota > Metazoa > Arthropoda > Insecta > Hymenoptera > Cynipidae > Belonocnema > Belonocnema kinseyi. The sequence goes on along the minus strand of NC_046658.1, from coordinate 157,613,498 downwards.
CCCTCGAAAACCCCTGAGATAATGAGTTAAAACGCTAAAATAACAAATTTCAAATTACAATATTTTGGTGAAAAATAAAGATATCCTAATGAATCCAAGTAGGTTTGAAAGGGGAAGATTAGTACTTTCAACTTCCATATTAGCTTTTGTGGTAGACATTTTTATGGTTCTGTTACATAACCTCAAACGCAGCTAAAAAACCCGTTTTTTTCACTTTTAGGTTAGGATATCTTAAAAAATCTGACGGACAGGAGCAATTTTGAGCTCGGATTCGGATTCAGCGCATCAAAATCCTTCGGAAATGTTAGGTCTGGTCTCTGGATTTAAAATTTGTCGGCCTGTGTAATCTTTAAACAAAAGATTTTCTTGAGACCGAGTGCAAGGGAACTATTGTTTCATTCTGTCCTCTTCGAAATCCATTCGCTCAAATTACTTTCGGCACATTTTCCAAAAGCATAAATAACTATAGCAGGTGTTAACGAACTTCCGTATTCGGGCGCTGCGAAATGTATATTCTTCATATTTTCCCTACAGGTTTTGACATGCTGATGAATCGCATCAGGTGCCACTGAACCCATTTTCACCAGTCCATTGTGTTGAATTAAAATAGTGTCAACATCAATTTTCGCATTTTTAAAAGGTTTATCTGTGGAATTTTCCAGAGTTTCAATCTTCTTTGTATTAGTGACAACTTCAGTTCGCAAAGAAGCTTCAACATCATATATAGTCTGAAGTTCAAGCTGTATCATATGTGGCACCATATTCAGATTCACAGCATCATACAGTTCTTGAGAACCATGACTTGTACCATGTGCTCGCTTGGAATGACGTCCGAATACATCTATGCTCATCTTGAAAATGATGAAAATCTTGATAAGCATTCATTAAGCGTAATCGATCTACAAATTCATGTGTACTAGCTGAAAAAGCTTGAAAACGTGTCTTTGCTCCAGACGCTGGCATAGGTGAAAAGACAGCCGCTTGGGGAGCATCAAACGTGACGAAGGCGAAATCAGAGTTTGGGATAGTTCTCAGCAAGAATAGAAGGCCTACCACTATATTGAAAAAATTTGTCACTTCAACTAAAAAGTCCATGATTTCAAGCAATGATGCGCAAACTGACATTACATCTGCAATCAGAGGCGCACGCGCAGCTTTTATGAAGGCTGGTGGAAGAAGAAATGTGCATGAAACTCGTATTCTACCTGTACCAGCCAAAGTAGGAGAATCTTTACCCTTCCTCATACCCGTTTTTGTGGGTCTCAGTGCTACTGTTGCACTAGCTGGTGGAGCTACTGGAATAGCTAAAGCTGTGAATGATGCAAATTCGGCCAAACAACAACTTTCAGAGAGTAAACGACAAAAGAAAACTATGAAAGCCATTGCTTTAGGAGAAGGTCTATACTTAAAGCCATATAGGCAAGGATTAGGGCTTTATCTAAAACCATATAAACATGGAGTAGGACTCAAACGCAAGTCAAAAAACTCACAGTGAAGCTACCTCATGGAGCCTTGACTGATGCAGATTTACTGAATTTTGCAAAAACTTTGAAGATTCCACATTCTCGAAGTGTTTTTATGCGAAATAGATTACCAAAGGGTGGGCCACGTAAATATAAATGTGCTATTGTTAATTTTGATGATGAGAAAGGACCAAGAACACATTGGTGTACCTGTAAAAAGATTGATGGCAGTGTAATCTATTTCTATAGCTTCGGTAATCTTCGACGAACTTCGGAGATGAGATCCTTTTAACGGTTTACTTTAGGTTCTGAGGTCGTATCATTAAAACTGCATTTTTTACTCGTATAATACGCAACACTAGTAGGGATATGCTTTTGATACGCCGCTTCATCTATTTATGAATTTGTAACTGGTTTCAGCAAACATTCAATGTCTGCGTATACTGCAAATAGTACATTTTCTTTGTATCTGTAATTTTTAAACTTTAATATGTTCCTACCCTCCTCCTCTGTTGGAAGCATTACTCTACAATGATTCAGATTTTCGCAATCAAGTATAGTCGAAGATTAAATTTCTCAAAGCTCTGTAGGCTTTGAGGTACACATTCTTATCGTGACACTCGCGCTGCGCGCTTGATTTTCGACAGGGATTTTTAAACAGGTTTTGTTAAATCTTTTTTCTCATAATTTTCGTCGTTTTCCCACAAATTTTTATTTTATTTTTTTATTTTCTATGTTATTTTTCACGAATAAAACAAAAAGTACGCGTCCTATCAACAAGTAATTCTTAACGTGATTGTAGATCTTTTTTTGGGTAACAATTTTTGTTAATTTATCTTTTTTCGTATCCTGCATAGTTTGACCACAAAATAGAATTTTTAATTATTTTTTTTTGCAATCGAAATTTGAATTTTCGATTTTTCAATAAAATCCCAAAAATTTGTTATGATAATCTTGTAGGGCTTTCAAAAAGAATTGTTTTTCTTTTTTGACTTTTTTTTATAACTTACGTTTTTTGGCTTAAAATTTTGATTTTCGCTTAATTGAACATTTTTTGAAAATGCTATAACTCTGAGAATTTTCTTTTTGTCGGAAACAGTCATTAGGATAAATTGTTTGTTCTTTTTAATACTATGAATATTTGTACATAGAACTTTTAAATTCAGAAAAAGTGATCTCAAAATTTTTCAAAATGCGCTTACTTTTTGAATTTTTATAAAAAATGGCTGGTTAATGAACTCGTCCTTCCTTTTAGGACCTAATAAAATGTACCAAAGATGAATTTGATCCGTGCATTTTTTCGAGAGTTATCGTGTTTACGGACGGACTGCCGGACAGACAGACAGACGCCATCGTAAAAACTTAATTTTCGGATTTAGGGGTATCGAAACGTGGAGATCCGTTGAAAAATTGTGATGTCAAATTTCCGACAATTCTAATACTTTCTCAATCATAAATGATGAGAATGTAAAAATTTTAATATTTAATTAAATTAATTTGTTATATTTTTTCCCTTTTATTTTAAATTTTTAACGTGTGATAGGTAAAAAACTGACCTTTCTAAATGAGAGCTGAAAAGCGAGCATACATTTGTGGATTAAAAAAGCATGCGACCTCAGCTCGAATATCGTTGCATGACATAAGGAGCGATAAGCGCCGGGCAGTGTCCTCTTGGTATTTATTTATTAAAAGCCCGTGAAAGGTCCGGAATTAAATTTATGCTGTCTACAATCTCTCTTGCAAGTCTCGAGATTGTTTTTAGTATCTTGTTATAGCACCTCGTCCAGAGGGTGACGAACCTAGCATATGGTAAAAGAATGAATATCAAGCTTCATCGCTTGAATACGAAAGCAAACGATTGTGAGCTGTAAACAGAATTGATATCTCTAGAGAACGATAGCATAGGATAATAAAATGTGGGCAGCCTCAGATTGCCGGTGTAAGAATGCTTCTGCGAGTTTAAACTTTCGTAGCTGTTATCTCTAGTCCTCGCTCACTCTCTACTTGATACCAGAATAAAGCGACAAGCATCCCTGAGTATATGACCTACTAGGAAGCAATAAATCTAATTAATAGTCAAAACAGGATGCCAAACGTAGTTCTCCATACAAAATTTCACCTATACAACTGCATCTTTTGTGCATTTGACGAAAGTTTTATCTATCAGGAAGCAATAAATCATCCTTGTTTTTCTAACAATCATCTTGAACCTTTTTACATTAATTTGGTTACTGTGAACATATCCGAGGAATTTGAGGTGAACGTATCCGAGGAATTTGAGGACGGGTCCAAGCTTTCAACGTTTAACGACCTTTCTCCCGTTATCTTAAATTTATTTAAGCGGCTTGGCCTCCAGGCACCGTAGCATTCTATTGTATACTTTTGAAGGGGACATACTGTCCAAAAATATATAAATCCTCTAAGAAGTCTCTAGAAGTTAATTATCCTTTTAAATCAATTCCTTAACTGCCTTGATTATTTAAGAAAAACCTAGTATCAAAAAATAAAAGTTCACAATTGGCGACCGTGACAGGACAGTCACACTCTTCAGTATCGTCAGACCTTCGATCACTGAGAAATTAGCCGAACCTCCAACACCAAAACTCCGCCAGGATAGACGAATGCTCACTCGCGTAAGACCCTCGTCAAGGACTTTGAGGAAATTTGGACATAATTTAAATATCCACAAGGACGAAAGTGAATTCGGGTGTCCCTAAAAGTAATAAAATTGAAAATGGCCAATCCAATTGGGTTTACAACCACTTTAAAGCGATTCTTCTCAGGCGAAAATCTTATGGAAGCAACGCCGGAAGAACTTCGTCAACAATTCTTCGAAATGAAAGCTGCTTTAAGAAAAGCTGAAGAACAGCTTGCGCGTTTGGAGTTACAACCACAAAAAAATACAACGTCACCAGCAAACACACAACAAGGACCTCCCTTTACACCAAATGCACCCTACGTCCTAAATAACGATGACAGGGAATTGTTAGACAACCTTCTAAAAACATAATGGACTCCAATGGAACGCATGATGTAGAAGCATTTAAGGACGATCTCCGAAGTGTAAGAGACGCAATCTTCAGCAATTTCAGCAGCCAAGAAATGAAAGACGCATTATCAGAAGAAGCAATGAGAGGAGTTTGCACAAGAAAACTCAAAGAAAAACCCCAGCGTGTAGCTCCTCGAATATTACCACCACTGACGGTTAACAAACTTTCCGAAGCCCTGATGATAGAATTCAACAGTAGAAGAAAGAACCTCTCTCAGCTTTAACAGAAAAGGAACGGAATGTGCCAAATGTTGAACGAGAAGGTAAATTGGTTTATTAAAAGATATCAGGGCATGGATCGAAAAATTCAATGTGCTTCCGACTATAGTCCCACTGAGTTAAACGATTTTTAAAGGAGAAAAAAAGAACAAATTCAAGTAAAAAAGTTTATAGATGGATTAGGAAATGAAATATCGAATAAGGTAGCGACATCCAGGCCAACAAGACTCAATGGCGCCTATCAACAAGCATTACAAGCAGAAAAAGATTATTTGGTCAGAGAAAAGGAAAGAAATAAGAACTTTAACCAACAGCAGAAAAAACTATTCAGGCCAATGCAAAAAGCTCAATTTGAAGAGTCCTCTTTCAAACCACTAGAACTTGAGAAAGAAGTTAACAGCAAAGACCCGCCACGAAGAACATATCTAGTCGGGGAACAGGAAGAAGTGGACATCTACCAGAAAGAGATAGACGAGGACCAGCAAGAATCCTGTTGCGAGGAGAAAATCAGGAAATAGAAATCCCTACGTCAAAAACAGACTACGAGGATATCGACTAGAGAACTTCTGATAGACACTGGAAGTCCTGAATTATTTATAAAAACTCAGTGTCAAGTAAAAGATGAATGTGATCCAGGAAAAATTCCCGTAATAAAGAGAAGGAAGTTTGAGATCGTGATTGTAGTCCATGAGACCCTTGGATTCTGCACATTATCTTCTAAAGATAATAAACATACATTCTTTGTAGTGAGAAACAATTTTCCTACCAATACCAATCTTTTCAGTAAAATGAAAGCGAGAAAGCGACAACAGAATTTCAGAATTATTAGGAAAAAGTTCATTATCACATCTGAGCGACTATATGAAAGAAGAAATAGAGAATTTATTAATAGAATTCAATGATATCTACTACGTTTTGGGAGATTCAATGCCTCTTCTTTCTGACGTCGAGCATCATATCAAGCTTACTACTGACAAGTCGGTAAGTACACCACTTTATAAACATTTTACTCTTCTCCAACCCGAAATTGAAAAACAGATCAAAGAATACGAGGACAAGGGTCTCATCCGCCCATCATTCTCGCCTTATCAAGCCAACGGTTGGCTCGTTAAGAAAAAACTAGATGCGAGCGGCAAACAAAAGTGGAGGCTCGTGATAGACTTTCGTAATCTGAACGAAAACACCACACAAGATAACTATACCCTTCCTTCCATCGAAGAAATACTCTGTATGCTTGGACAAGCCAAATACATGTCATGTTTTGAAATGGCAAATGGTTTCTACCAAGTAACCGTTGCCCCGAAGATATTGAGAAAATGGCCTTTTCAACTCATAAAGGACATTGGGAGTGGGTGAGAATTCTGATGGGTTTAATCAACGCTCCTGCGACCTATCAACGTATGGTGAATTTTAAATTACAGGGCCTAATTGGGAACATATGTTTCATGCATCTCGACGATCTGATAGTGATTAGTAAAACTAAGCAAGAACATCTAGTTAATTTACGAACAGTGAAACTAAATTAAGACTCCAGCCAGACAAGTGCAACTATCTAGAGAAAGAGATGAAATATTTAGGAAATTTAGTGGATCAAAATGGAGTAAAACCCTTAACGAAAAGCGTATAAAAGGTATTAAATTTCCCTCAGCCCCACAATATCAAAGAAATAGAACAATTTATGTGTTTGGCATTATAATACAGAAAATTCATTAAAAACTTTGCAAAAATTGCTCACCCCATAAATCACCTCAAAGGAAAAAACGTAGAATTCAAGTGGACTGAACCATGTCAAAAAGCTTTTGAAACTGAAAAATCTTTTGACCACCTATCTCGTACTACATTACCCTAACCTAGAAAATCCATTTATGATTAGCACTGATGCTTCAAATGAAGGATTAGGAGTTGTCCTCAGCCAAATCGTAGAAGATGGGAAGGAACATTCAATAGGATACACAAGCAGAAGTCTTAACCCGCGGAGAAGAATTATTCCACAACAGAAAAGGAATTACTTGCTATCGTTTGGGGAATTAAGCAATATAGATATTTACTATATGGACAACACTTCAAAGTATTCACAGACCATCAGCCAATAAAAGGGCTACTATCCGCACGACATGACAACATGTCTTCAAGACTCTTCAGGCTCACTAAAAAACTCACGGATTACAAAATCGAGGTTATCTACAAGCCGAGAAGAAATAATGGTAATGCAAATGCTCTGAGTAGAGCATTTCCAATACAAAACTTTGCAGAACCTCAACCTGGAACAAGTAAAGACCCAGAAAATCCCGAATTTAGTCTTCTAACTGAATTTAACTTAGATGAACTCTTAATTGACGCACAATTGAACCAGGCACAATATCAAGACATTCTCAAAGGTTTAGAAAATTCTTTGCCAGCTCCTGAAGAAGATCCAATAGAAAAGGAAGTATCTAACGAACAGGTAGGAAATAAAAGGGTACCATTCACCATAGAAACGACCAAATTAATTTTGAACCTCATGCCTAATGCGGAAATAATAAGAAGAATAAAAGAAGATCATAACTATTAAACAGATAATTTAGACAAATTAAAAAGATTTGCAGCTTCTCCAGTAAAAATAGCACAAACGACAGACAATTTTCAAAACCGTTTAACTAACCTTCAGAAACCTAAGAGGTATTATGACTCCACTATACAGCCCGACCTCCAAGTCAACGGATCTTCATTCCATAGACCAGATGACTTGGTAAAATTAGCCATTCTCATATGGGTGGACGAAAGAACAGAAGTCCAGCGCACTATTAAATCACACACTGGACCACACTGAGCAAATATTAATTAGCAGCAAACTTTATATACCTAACCTTGCGGCTTCTGAACCTAGAACAGCATTACTTCATCAAGGAAGCACACTCTCGAATAATTAGGAAGGTTTAGGTCCAATTAAACTTGATGGCTCGCACACATGAATTAGGACATTGAGCTGTAGATAAAATAAATAAAATCATTAAAGAACAGCATTATTGGCCACTTATGACTAAACAAATAGAAACTTACATACAAAGTTTTCCCACTTGCGCAATCAAACCCCAAAAGAGGTTAATGAAAGCGGACGCAGTGGTAATAGAACCTGTGAAAGCTCCTTTCGAAATTATATATCTAGATAAATTTACTTTCGATAGTAAAGACTTCCTAATGTTTGAAAAAAGTTTGACAAGATACGTTTGGACCATGCCAGTAAAAAAAAGAAAATACCAGAATTAATAAAGAGATTTTTCCACACAATACCTATCCCTAAACAATTAATTACAGATAACGAACCCGTCTTCTTAAGCAAAGAAATGCAAACTGTAGCAACCTCATTAGGGATAAAACAGATTCAAATTTCGTCCCATCGCCCTTGAAGCAATGGAATTGTTGAAAGGGTGATCGGAACCATAAAACGTTTAGCATCCACAATTGAGAGTGAAGTAACACAAAGAGTAATGAGAGCCACGAAAATCTATAAGGCTAGCCCTCATTCAGTTACTAACTATATACCAGAGGAAGTTCTATTTGCTAAACCGAAAGACATTCCCCACAATGAACATGGATACTTACAGAAGCGTGGTAAAAGAATACAGGCTCAACGAGAAGACGCGGTCGAAAGAACGTGGAAAGCGAATATCATTCATGAAAAAAAGGTCACAAGGATAGCGAAAGAAGAATCTTACTCTCCAGGGGATTATATTCTAATTAAAACCGTGTCAAATGGGAAATCAACATGGGAAAACCACTGGCAGTGCTCGACATTAACGACGATACGAAAGCCTTAACCTTGTTTTTTAATTGACAAGAATATTTGAGACATTTCAATGATTCCAAACACTGTTTCGCAACAGATAATTAATAACCTTTTTATTACAGATCATAATTTCCGACGGAAAGTACAACCTGGAAACGGTAAACGCACTAATTTGGCAGGAATTTCTCGTCACAACTAGCTTCTATCATGAAACCTGGGATTCTGTTCATTTTTTGGACATATTGGAATTACAGGAGGATATCGGACATTTGAAGAACTACACCCAGCAAACTCATCACTACTGCATGAGCCTTACAAGCAAATGCACAATGTTAAAAACAATAGGAACTTTAAAAATCCGTATTAACAAACTTCCAAATAGATATGAAAATATCAAAGCCTTATCCACCAAACGAGTAAAGCGCGGCTTTTTTAACTTCATCGTCACCGCTACTAAATACTTATTTGGTACGATGACCGCTCCAGATGGAGAAAATATAAATAGGAACATTGATGAGGTATATAACAAGACCAAGGGAATTACAACCTTCATTAAAAGCCAAACCAGCCTTTTGCAAACATCCGTTACACAAATTGAAAAAATCTATAAAAAAGCAGAACAAGACCTGAACGATATGCAACGCTTCACTGGAACATTAACAAACATCACTAATCAATTAAAAATTAATAACATTATTTTTCACTCTCTCTTTGACATGAAAATACATGTGGAGGAAACAAATGAAGCCATCCACATGATTGAATCAGCAATATCCGAAGCAAAGACAGGTATACTATCACCCGAGTTAGTAACACCCGAAGACTTTATGAAATCGTTCCCTTTGATCCAGACAAACATTCCACGCAAACTACCTTACCCACTGACAAAGGAAAATTATCTTTTGTACTTAAAAATTAACACCATCAATATTACATTAATAAATAATAAATTAATATACAAGGTCCACACATCTATTCCCGAAAAACGAAAGTTCTCTGTATTTCGTTAAATTTCACTACCACAGCATGAGATGTTTAACTGTTGATGAAAGGAAGTACATCAACACTCGAGAATTATACTTCTGCCAGACAACTGAAAAGAAACAATATCGATAGCCACAGTTCTCACATTAGAATACCATTGTAGACCGACTTCCGAGAAACAAACTTTTCTCGCAGCTACTCACTATTCCAAAAGTAGTCCTGTCAAACAACAAGAAATCAAATTTAATTTTACCAAATTTGAAACTGACATTTTCAGCACAAATGAAATACACTTACCTAATTTTTCTGATACTCACTTGAATTTGCAGCAACTCAAAGACTCAGCTCATAACATGGCTATGAAACCAACGAATTTTGATCTTTTCTTAACAGAGAGACGCAGCCATTCTTGGTGAACCACTGATAGTACAGTATGAGAGTAGTTGGGAGATACTCGTCTAGCCATACTAATACTTGGCTTGTTTTGGAAATGTGTATTGAACAATCTACTGCGACTAATACTACTCACAGCTCCATGTGTGTGTGGGACATAGGGGTCAAACGGACCTCGTCCTACATGAGTATAGATATGGATGAAAAGAACCCTATGAACGGTCTCTTCTGGGTGTTTTGAAAAGGATCCCTATAAACGGGCTCTCCTGGTATGCATGATTGTAGTATGATAAACGGGTGAAAGAGCCTAGCTAACAGGGGCTTCCTGGATCCCTGGGTCGAGGTCCCACCCGGACCGATCTCCAATCACTGGAGTCGGCACGGGAATGACGTGTGGCCCGCACTGCGACCAAGAAGCAGCCCTCCGATTGTATGGTGGCCTGCGAACGGGTATTTATTGAGTTTCTCGCTCAATGTGACCACCCCCTAAGCCATGGGTGTAGAGTGATCGTGCTCATGGCTCTTTGGCACCTAAGGCTTACGAAGGTGTCCTAACGGCCTCTCGGGGGCACCGGACGACCTCCTCGAGTAATTAGTCTTACCCTTGCATGCGGGGCTCTGTAGGGGCGGACCTTTTATTTCCCTAGCTACTTGTGAGAACCACAATGGAACACGCAAAATCACAAAAAGAAGAAGGAGGAAGGGAGTTCGCGGAGGGGGGAAAGAGGCTGTGTCCTAGCGGGTCTATAATAACCCTTTCACCCCGACCGGTCTCTCCGGCGAGCCTCATTCAGGCGGCGGCTGTGCCCCCAGCTCTTTCGGGAGTTGAGGGCGTGACGGCCCCTCTGAGTGAGGCTATGAAAATAAGAGTGGCCAATCAGCCCCCCGATAAGAGAAAACGCATCAGCGGTTCCCTGCAAAGGAGACTGAGGAGGCAAGCGCAGCAGGCTAGTAGAGCAGCTGCAGTACCTGGTACATCTATGACCACAACGCCGATAACCAGCACTGAGTCTCAAAAGCAACAACACGACGAACACGGAGTCGTTGGGGGTTGGACTGACGGTCGCTCAAAGGACTGACCCTCTAACCATGGTGGTGACGAATACGAGCTACCCGGACTCGTTACTCACTGCAGAGCAGCTAGAGCTTCTCAGGGAGGCTACCTGGAGGGCGCTCGAGAGAGTGACCCCAGATCAGTGGCCTAAATTCAAGACCCATTTCTGCAGGGTAGCGGTCTTTGTATTTGTGGCAGCGGACCCAGAGGCCAAGGCTTGGCTACACAAGTTTGTGGACAAGACAAGACCTCGGAAAGGGGCAACTCTTAAGGTGGGTGGGGATGAGTTGCTCTAGAAGATGGTTAAGGCTACGGCGTGGTTCCCAGGTAAATTGACGGACCCGCGGGTGGTTCTCGTTCGGCTGGAGAAATTCAACCCGTCACTTAAGACAGCCTCTTGGCGGTGCGTCAGGCACGATACGCCTCAGGAAGAGGACGCAGCTGGAGAATTAAAAAATCTCCTAGTTGTGCAAATTCCTGAGTCAAAAACGAGGGCAAAAGCGCCTCTGCAGTTTTGCAGAGGGGCACGGCTGTGAGGCACACAGGTATCTCACTAATGCAGGAAGCCTGGCTAGTTCGAGATACCATCAGAGGCTTAGGGAGGCTGGTTTTTGTTGCAGAGATCCTACGGCGGTCAATCCAAGGGCATGCTTACTGGCGAAGGGAGTCAACGTTGTCCCTCTGCTTGAGCTATGTTCCAGAGACCTGATGGTGATAGTCACGGATCTTAAAGGAATGGGAAGGATGGTCATGGGATCGACTTACTTTCCATATGACAGCGATACTAATGCGCCAGTGGAGGTACGTACACTCGTGGAATACTGCAAGGTAATTGGTCTTCCTCTTCTGTTGGGGTGCGATGCTAACTCCCATCATACCCTGTGGGGTAGCACGGGCGTCAACTCGAAAGCTGAGGACCTATTGAAATACCTAAGTACTACCGATTCAGATATTCTTAATACGGGGAACACCCCGACGTTTCGTAATTTGGTCAGGGAGGAAGTCATTGATATCACTCTCTGTACCGGCAGTTTTACAGATAACATCAAGAAGTGGAGAGTCTCAGACGAACCCATGGTCTCAGATCACTCACTGATAGAGTTCGCGTTGGAATCCGCTGTACCCACCGGCCCTAAATGGGACACAAATCCAAGAAGAACGGATTGGGGTCAGTTTTCCACAGAGCTAAGAAGTGCACTCTCAGGGATGCCCAGGTCAATTAGAGACGTGAATACCCTGGAGATGGCAGCCGAATTTTTCACGGAAGCCATCAAATCCGCTTATGAAAGTAATTGTCGGCCTTCGAAAGTCCAAGTCGACGGAGGCGACCTTTGGGGTTCTATGTTTTTGAGTCGCTGATTCCGAATCGTTTGTCGTTTTTTCAGATCAGATCTCTTTCAAGGTCATTTGAAGATCAAATGAAGAAAATATTGCTGAAAAAATCTGAAAAAATTCAGGCATAGGTTTTTTAGCACGCTGAATCCGAACCCGGTGTCGGTTGACCTTCATTAGTTCAAGATCAAGGTCATTTGGAGGTCAAATCAATGAGGTACTGTTGAAAAAATGTTTTAAAATATTAATTTAGAACCATCTTTAGTTTTTCGTCCATATAGAAACTGGAATTATTAATTTATCTTTATCAACATTAGCTGCTGTGTATTTCTCGAAAGTAAGGCAGTGTACTTTCTTATCAATATTAGCTGCTATAGATTTCTTGAAAGTGAAAGCTTTGCACCCATAAGAATGGTATATCTTTAAAAAAGAAGTGGGTTCTTTTTGCCCTAATATGGTAAAAAATACATTTTTTATAAATGTCCAAATGTATTTGCGGTTATGCGTGAATGTTTGCGTATGTGCATGTGTGGATCTGCAGATGCATGGATGTGTGGATGTGCGGATGTCTAGATGTTTCGATGTATGTAATCGATTCTTTATCACCTGTTGCCTCGACTAGTCGTGTGACGATGACAACTGCCCCGTAAGGGAATGTCTAGAATGATTCGCTCATACGCTAGTCGGGGTACCGATGCCAGTGGAAGTGCACTGCCTTACAGGGGGTCGACAGGGTGTGAGGATGATGCCGTAGTGTGTTCGTCGACGAGTTGACATTGCCCTCGTCAAAGACGAAAAGCCCTTTTACTTAGCCCTGTAGAGGTAAAAGGGTTATCACCTCCAGGACGGCGGACTCACCTGAAATCGGACCAGGATCTCTGTCGAGCGGGTTTATATATAAAAATATGGAAAATTTAAACAAACCTTAAACCTCATCTTCTGAACACGTGTGCCCGAAAGATGTTAACGCATTTTGCTTCATTTGTGGAACATTTATTCCGAACAAAAACGATCGACGATCGTTCAACGAAAATTTTCGGAATATATACAAAGAATGCTTTAATTCATATATAGTTTCGGCAGATTGGGCTCCTGATGGTGTTTGCAATAACTGCCGCAAAATGCTTTCTATTTGAAAAAAAAACTAAAGACGATTCTAAATTGATCTTCATTAAACCCACAGAATGGAATGAGCCATCCAACGAAGATGATTGTTATTTCTGTAAAACCGATACCCGCGGGAATAATAAAAAAAATGTACATAATATTAAATACGCCCAGGTAGATCAGTAAAAAAAGCCGTTGAGAGAACTCAAACGACAGGTGGAGTAAGCAATAGAATTGCTTAAAAATTTACACAGTCCGAACTTAATGATCTCGTAAGAGATTTGGGACTACCTAAAGATGCTGCGGAACATTTAGCTTCAGTTTTAAAAAGTAAAAATTTATTAGAAAAAGGTACGAAAGTAACGTTTTATAGAAAAAGAAATGAGAGTTTTAAGCAATATTTCGAAGAAAAAATCTTTGATGAAGAAAAATTAGTGTACTATTCAAATGTTAAAGAACTGATGGAAGAACTTAAGCCAAATACTTATAAAGGTGATGATTGGGGACTGTTTATTGACTCATCAAAAAGAAGCTTAAAAGCTGTAATACTTCACAACACAAATCAATATGCCGCAGTACTTGTCGCACACTCTACGACAATGATAGAATCCTTCACTAGTCTTAAAAAACTTCTAGAGGCCATTGAATACAAAATATATAATTGGCTTATATGTGGTGATTTGAAAGTTTCAGGTATGTTGCTAGGACATCAGTTTGGATACACAAAGAATCCGTGTTTCTTGTGCCTTTGTGATAGTAGAGATCGCGAAAAACATTACACGAATCATAAGTGGACTGAAAGGAAATCACTTGAAATAGGAAAAGGAAATATCATTTAAATGGGCCCTGGTTGATCCAAAAAAAGTATTGATTTCTCCATTACATATTAAATTAGGAGCCATGAAGCAATCTGTGAAAGCCTTAGATGCAATAGTAGATGTTTTAAATACTTGGAAAAGAAGTTTCAATATAAATCTGATGCCAAGTTGAAAGAAGGGATTTTTGATGGTCCAGAAATAAGGAGACTTTTACAAGATGATAAATTTCCAACGACAATGACAAAAATTCAAAGGGATGCATGTCTCAGTTTTAAGGAAGTTGTGAAAACTTTTTAGGTAATAAAAGAAGTGAAAATTATAAAGTTATAGTAGCCGAAATGATTAAGAACTTTAGAAAAATGGGGTGCCTGATGTCATACGAATTGCACTTCCTGCATAATCACCTGGATCGATTACCAGAGAATTGTGGCGATTGCAGTGAAGAGCAAGGAGAGCGCTTCCATCAAGACATAAAAGAAATGGAAAAGCGCTACCAAGGCAGATGGGATGTCGCTATGATGGTTGATTACTGCTGGTCACTGAAAAGAGAGTGTAAAACAACAGGCAAAAAGCAAAAAGGAACCCTTACGTCGATCATTTAATATTAAGAGAGTACGGTATGAGCGGAAAACATGAACAGAAGTTGATACAAAAAAATATGTCTATCGTAATTGTTTATGAGGCATTGTTTATTTTTTGATCTTATTATGAGCTTGTACGTGAATTGATGAAGGTCCATCAAGCTCGATATATAGGTTGTTATTTTCATATTTCAATTACCTTGAAAATACTAGATATGGTCAAAATGACCTAAGATTTAGATTAACGACTCTTGAAACCCTTAAAACCGACACCGGATTCGGATTCAGCATACTAAAAATCCTATGTCTGAATTTTTCAGATTTTTTCAGCAATATTTTCTTCATTTGACCTTTAAATGACCTTGAAAGCGATCTGATCTGAAAAAACCGACAAACGATTCGGAATCAGTGACCCAAAGACCATAGAACCCCAAAGGTCGCCTCCGTGGACTTCGACTTTTTTTGTGTGCCTGTGTTATCGAACGTCTCATGTCCAACCTTTTCATTTTTAAATTATACACATTTGAAAATTTCAAAGTTTTACATGAAGCTATTGTAACATTTGTAAAGTTTAAATTAAAAATCGTTCAATTTCAATGATTTCAAATGCTTTAAATTTCAATCGGTTCAGTTTCAAATTCTTAAAACATCCATAGAGTTACTTCGTCACTATGCTTAGTAATTCTTCTGCAGTAAATTGAAACTTAAATTTCAGTAACTTTAGAGTTTATTTTCTTGCATTTTTTCTATCAAGAGAGGTTTATGGGTCAGTTATTGGTAGAAAATTAATCTATTTTGGTCGAGGATTAGCCTATTTTCTTCTAAATTCCTTATTTTTTATGGCAAATTCAAGGATTCATTTAAATTTGGCTTTTTTTCATTTTTGTCTTTTTGGGTAGAAAATTTGACTGCTTGGTTGGAAGTTGAAAGACTTTCCTAAAAATTCAGTTTAAAGATTCATAACTATATTTGATCATTTAACTATTTTGTTTCCAATTCTGTTTGGAAATCCAACTCTTGTTGAAAATTCGTATTTTTGGTTAGAAGGAATAGAAAACTCAATCAGGTGGTTGCAAATTAAATTTTTTGTAGATAATTATTGTTTTTGATAGAAAAATTCATATATTTTGTTACAGCTATTTTGACATCAAATCCAACTACTGAACTGTTTGGTTGCATAGTAACTCTTTTGTTGAACATTCATCATTTCGGCTTTTAATATTTAAAGGTTATTTTGTTAAAATATGTTCTTTTTGGTTTGAAAATTCATTTCTTCCGGTCAGAAAATGTAATATTTTTGTTTGAAAACGTATAAAAGTTTGGTTGGAAAATATGACTAAAAAATCTTTCTTGGTTAGAAATCCAACTTCTCTGTTAAAAATTCAACTATTTTCTTGAAAAGTAATTAATTTGGTTGAAAATAAAATATGTTTACTTAAATTTTAGGAATTTTAATTATTTCAAATTGAATCATATAAATGTGTTTTGCCAGAAATTTGTATCGTTTCAGG
>NC_046658.1:157595559-157597121 GCF_010883055.1 Belonocnema kinseyi | reverse complement strand
CATTTTTCTTAACGAACAATTTTTTTTTTCAATTGGTTATAAAAACACGTAAACTCAGAAGATGTGGACTGTGACTGCACCATATATCTAGTCGGGAGCGGTACTGACTGAAAACAGATGATTTGGAGCGATTCGCGCGCCATCTGTTGGTCATTCTAAGGACTTATTGAACTACCCTCGTATCTTATAAAGCGTGTCCAGACAAGTTATTGGCCTGTAATTCTTCGGGTCAGTTAAGTTGCCTATTTTTGGCAGAAGTATTGTGCGCCCTTCCACCAACCACTCTGGAATCGGCTCTTCTGACTTCAAATATGAGGTGAAAATACGGGCCAAATGCTGATGGGTTGAAGAAAACTTCTTCCACCAGAAGGTTTTGATACACTCTGATCCCGGTGCGGAATAGTTCTTCATCCCTCTTAATACTTTTTTCACCTCCTCTTTAGTGATGGGTGGGTATTCTTTATCAGGTATTATGAGGGCAACACATAACTCCTTGAAGCTCTTTATATTTTCTGAGTCTTCGTCCAGTCTATGCTGAACTTCGTAGACTTCTCTCCAAAATACTTCGACCTCCTCTGGTTTGGGTGGGTGTTCGACAGTAACTGGAGGGTCTTGGAAGAGTCAAGATGGGTCAGAGAGAAACTGTTGATTTTCTCTGACCCATCTCTCCCTCCGCTCTAGACTTCTCTTAGCGCCAGATAGTATCCGTATTCTCTCAACAATATGCTGCCTGATGGTCATCAGCTTTGACCTGTTAAGTGTGTAATAACGGGTCCGGAGTTCGCGCGCGAACTTTCGAACCTTGGCGGTAAAATTTCTGCCAGATGTGATGTAGTCAATCACACATTGAATGCGGGACGCGTACTGTCTTGCCCAGCCTATCTTTATGGCATGTTGATGCATTCGTCTTTTGGTCTTATGATCAGCCGTTGGTTTTGTTTTACGGTTCGCATCGGCCAAAGTATTGCAAGCATAGAGCCCCGCATGCAAGGATAAGGCTGCGTACTCTGAGAGGTCGCCCGGTATCCCAGAGTCACCGTTCTAGACACCTCACCCAGGTGCCATTCAGCTTTCGGTACGGTTTTCACACCTCCGCTTGGGGGTTAATTCCTTCGGGACCACCCCTGGACAATTGTCCGCGACTGCCTATTTGTTTTTGTAACCATATTCAGCAGAAAACCTTGGTACAGGGACCCTCTATCCGCAACCCGAGGACGCGTTCGGTGGCTTTCTCATAGGCCCTTTGGTTTGATTCTAGAGGAATCAAAACCGAACCGAATGGCGCTGCGGACAGGATATATATATATACTCTCTAAATCTGAATCAGTTAAAAATAACTGATTGTCAGTCAAATCTGACTGATTGAAAAAGCAAGAAGTCAGTCACTGATAATCATTTAAAAACTACTGATTCAATTGATTAACTGAAAATAACTGATTCAATCAGTTAAAAACTACTCTTTCAATCTATCCACTGAAAGTAACTGATTCAATCAATAGCCCGAAAGTTGGCGCTCGGTGGCGAAACAACTGATTTTTCAGTGAAACATGATTGATATTTCA
>NC_046658.1:157562933-157595459 GCF_010883055.1 Belonocnema kinseyi | reverse complement strand
TATTATTTTTTATATTTTATAACTTTTCATATTTTATAAAATTCTTCTAAAATAGACGAAATTAGAAAGATAAATTTTGTTTAAATAGTTGCATTTTCATCCAAAAAAGATTTTAGTATTTTTTTAATTAAAAATACACGTTTAAAAAAAATACTTAAATTTTTAGCCAATAAAAATTTCAGTTGACCTTTCAACAACAAAATACGAATTTAAAATAAACAAGGAAAATGGTTGAATTTTCAACTAAATAGTTGCATTTTTATACAAGAAATATGAAATTTCTACTAAATAATATAAATGTTTAAATTAAAAATATTAATAAAAAAAATTGTTAAATTTTCTGCTAATAAAATTTTCATTTTCAACTGAACAATTGTATTTTTCTTCAAGAAAGATGCAATCTACTACTAAACTAGATTAATATAAAAACAAAATTAATTTAATAGTATATTTTTTACGAAAATCGTTGAATTTTCAACAACAAAAAAAAACGAATTTTTAAGAAAACAGTTGAATTCTCAACGAAAAAGTATGACTTTTAAACACAATTGTTGAATTTTACCCAAAAAATTGCATTTTCATTTCAGAAACACGCAATTTCTACGAAAATAATATCAATTTTTGAATTAAAAATACATGTTAAAAAAAATAGTTAAATTTTTGCTAATAAAAATTTCAGTTCACCTTTCAACAACAAAATATGAATTTTAAATAAAATGTAAATATTCTACGAGATACTAGAATTTTCAACCAAAATCTACTACTAAAATAGATGGATTTTTAAATAAAAGAAACATGAATTTAATAGTAAATTTTCTACGAAAACGGTTCAATTTTTAACCCATAAAAACGAATTTTTAATAAAACAGTTGAATTCTAAGCCAAAAAGTATGATTTTTAAAGAAAATGTTGGAATTTTTAACCACACAATTGCATTTTCATCCGAGAAAAATGCAATTTATACGAAAATAATATGAATTTTTAAATTAAAAATACACATTTTCAAAAAAATATTTAAATTTGCAGCCAATAACAATTTCAGTTGACTTTTCAACGCCGAAATAGGATTATAGAAAAAAAAAGTAAATTTTCTAAGAAAACAGTTCTACTGTCAACCAAAAAGTATATCTTTCAATAAAATCGGTCAATTTTTAAACAAATAAATAAATAAAAATAAAAAGCAAATAAATTACTGAAAAAAAATATCAGGGTTACCGCAAAACTTTATTTAAAAAATACTCTAATTTTGTACTGAACATTATCATTAAAATTATTATTTAAAGACCAGAATCTTCAAATTATAAAAATTTTAACCAAAAATCTTTCACAAACGGAGTGAAAAAATTTTTAATTAAAATTGAAAATTTTTTAATCTATTCTCCTTGACAGTGTTATAGAAATTTTCCTGACTTTTGCAAGATTTTTTCAAGAAATTCCTGAATTTCTCCTGACCAATAAAATTCCCTGACTTTTTATTTTTTTATTTTTTAAAATTGTGGGTGGCCACTCTGCTGGAACATTTTCAAAACTTACCTTCCAAAGGTGTAATCACTTTCTGCCCTGAAGAAATAAACGTGATTTTTGAACTGGAGTTTAAAGACAAATTCTTTATTGATTGCATCTTTTTCCGATGGAGTTGTGACGGTATAACCCAGTAAAGGCAAACTGGCCAGTGGAAAATCGTCTCGATGCGATTTGTAGAAAAATAGACAAAAGTTGGTGAAAACGACCCACAGCCTCTGCCATCCGTTGCTGTTTTTAAATTTCCTCAGGAGAAATCCACTCAGTTGATTCTGTCGTGATAAGAATTTTATTTGAAAAAACTTATTCTAAAAGAAATAGAGGGTTGCTACAGAGTCCGGCTTTCAAATTTCATAAATTTTTCAGATTTTTCAGCTCAGAAATAAGAAAAAAAAAGTCATTTTTTCACACGCAAAAAAAAAGGGGGCAAATAGAGGAAAGATTAAACATTTGTTTCTGAATATAGAAACGAGGAAAGAATCTTGTTATAAGAAATTGTATAGTTGTCAAATAATATTAAATGATTCTTTAATGATTTCTGCCATTAAATTTTTTATTTTATTGTAAAGTTTTAGCAAAAATTCGAACAAGTTTCGCGAGAATGAAAAAAATTTCTTTTCAAGATTATAATGATTATAAAACATTACTAAAGCTTTTCAAATTTGTAAAAAATTAGCCCGGAAGATTTCTAAACTATTTCAGGAATATTTCAAATCAGTTTAAAAGATATTTAGGAATTTGTGAAATTTTGAAGAGGTTACAAATATTTTAAAACTTAAAAGATTTCCGAACATTTTTAAAACATTAAAAAAAATTTCAAAAGCCTCGAAAACACTTAAATATTTTTTAAACTGCTCAAATTTTCACTAAAATTGTGTAAAACCTGGTAAAATAAAAGAAATGGCGTATAAATGTTTTCAAAGAATAGAAAAATAATTTTATATTAAACAAAATATATATAAGAGAATATTTAAAAATATTTCAGTTTGGTTTTTAAAAAATTTCAAAAAACTTAAAACAAAACGTAAAAATAAGTTTTTTTAAAAATATTTCTAAAGATATTAAAATTTGATAAAACCCTGCATAATAAAAAAAATGTGATAGAAATTTTCTAGATACTTTTTTGACATACCTAAAAATCTTTTTGAATTTTTTCGAGAAACCTAGGAAAATTATAATTATATAACCTTGAAGCAAATAAATAAAGAAAATGAAAAAATAGTGGTTCCGAATTTGTATTTTTGCTTTAAAAATTCAGCTCACTTGGGGTACATTGCATTTTTCATAAATTAAACATACAAATGTTTGTTTTAAAATAAAAATATTTTTTAATTGAGAATTTTTTTCAGTTTAATTATGAACTATTATATTTTCTTTTTTTTTTTTAATTGAATTATTAGGTTAAAAAAATTTACTTTGTCAAAAATTCACTTGTTTGGTTGACAATAAGATATCTCGGAAAATGATTTGTGTTTTATTTAAAAAGATTCATTTTAAGCTTTGAAGATGTTAAAAATCTGCAAAAAAAATGGACTTTAACCAATTTTATTATTACTTTGACATATATCAAAAAATATTTTGAAGTTATGAAAAGATTCAAAAATAATTTGATATGAAAGAAAATGTCAGTTTCTAATATTTCGAGAGACTAAAAAAATTCTCTCAAGATTTCTCCGAAAATTTTCAATAATTTTTTATTTTTAAACATTTGTTTTACGAGAATCTTTAAAAACATTCTAAAACATTCCAAAAGATTTCCAAAACTACGTGAAAAAAATCTAAAAGATTTCAGGGCAACTTTTTAATTTTGTAGAATTTTTGTCTTTTTCGGTTGAAAATTCATCTATTTTGGGAGAAATTTCTTTTTAAATTAAAAATGTAAATGTTTTATTTAAAATTCAAATATTTTTTGATTGAGGAATCAACTATTTTGTCGCAAATTCGCCTTTTTGGATCAATTCAAATTTTGTTTTAAATTTAAAATTGATTTTTTTTAGTTTAATTATACACTATTCTATTTTTTCTTTGTAAATTGAATTATTAAGTTAAAAGTTGACTTACTTTGTTAAAAATTCGAAATTTTGAAATTTGTAAAAGATTCAAAAATAATTAAAAATTTCTAATGAGTTATGGTTTGTTTAACAAAATGCAGATTTTTTTAATATTTTGAAATAAAATTTTGAAATTTTGAAAGGATTTTTAAAGGTTCTAAGATGATTTTTTTGCTTAAGATTTCAAGATAAATATCAATTCATTTTTTAATTTGTTAAATTTATTTTAAAGCCAAATTTTTCAGTTTTGCAAGATTACACATAATTTGAGAAGAAATGCGAGCTCGTATAAAAGATATTTAGAACATTTGAAAAGATACAAAAATAATTTCAAACTTGAAAACTTTCAACAAATTTAAAACAAAATGTAAATTTTTAAAGATTACGAATAACAAAATTAAAAAAATATTTGAAAATGTTTCAAAACATTGCAGAAGATTTTCAAAATTTACAAAACTTAATCTTAAAAATTTTAGTACAATTTTTTCTTTTTTTTTGGACTGAAAAAACTTTTTTTTTGTTTGTTAACGATTCAACTATTTCCTTGCTATTAAAAAAAATCGGTGCTATTTTGCTAAAAATTCTTTTTTCTTCGTATTAATTCAACTCTTTTATTTAAATATTATATCAAATATTTTTTTATTTGAGAATTCATCTTTTCTGGTGCAAAAATTCTTTATTTTTTCAGTTGAAAATTGAACTAATGGGTTAAAATTTAGTTAAAAATTAATATGTCTGAGTGAAAATTTTAAGGAGAAAATTAATTTTGTTGGTTGAAAATCCATCTCTTTGGTTCAGAACTCAACTATTTTACTGAAAATTCGTTTTTAAAAATTAAATTATTCTTTATTGAAAATTAAACTCTTTTTGGATTGAAACATCAAATATTTATGAATAATTTTGGTATGAACATACAATTAAATAAATAAAAATATTTTTAGTTTCTAATATCAACTATAATATTATTTTACGGGAATTCTTTTTTGGTTAAAAATTCTACCACTTGGTTAAAAACTAGACATATAATTTGTTAAAAGTTCAGTTTTTTGGTTGACGATTTATAATTTTAGCTGAAAATTCATTTCTTGTTTGAAAATTCATCTTTTTTCTTGCAGAAAATTAATCTTCTTACTTTAATTTTCATTTATTTGCTTAAAAATTCATGTACTGTTTTGAAAAGTTCTCCTTTTAAGTAAAACTTAATTTTTTTTAACTGAAAATTTAACTATTTTTTTGAGAATTAACTATATTTTTGAAATTTTATATTCCATAGAAAATTTAATTGTTATATAGAAAATTAGTATTTTTTGGACTAGCTGACAATTCATCTCTTGTTAGAAAATGCAAGTGGTTTGTAAAAAATTAGTCTTTTTTTCATGAATTTAACAGCTTTTTTATTCCAAATTAAAATATTTTTGGATTCTAATATCAACCATCACATTGGTAGTTGATAATTAAACTATTTTGTTAAAAATAAGTTTTTTTTTGTTCTTTAAAATTAAATAATTAAAAATTCAACTGTTTTGTAGAAAAATTCTTATTTTTTTGTTGAATTAAACAATGTTTGGTTTAAAATCAAATCTTTTTTGGTTAAAGATTTATTATTTTAGTTAAAAATTCTTTCCTTTAGTAAAAAAATATAACTATTTGATTGCAAATTTGACTTTTTTGGACGAATTCAACTTTTTTTTTAATTAAAATATTTTTTCGGTTAAAGTATAATCTATTACATTCTTTTTCTTTGTTGAAAATTCAACCACTTGGTTAAAAATTGATCTAATTTGTTAAAAATTCATTTTTTGATTGAAGATTCATAATTTTCGCTGAAAAGTTATCGCTTGTTAGAAAATTAATCTTTTTTTTGGTAGAAATTTAATTTTTTTGGATGAAGATTAATATTTTTGGTTGAAAATGTAAGTGTTGCGTAGAAAATTTATATTTTTTAATGAATTTAACAGCTATTTTTATTCCAATCTAAAATATTTTTTTTATAATAATATCAACAATCATATTTGTCGTTGAGAATTCATCTACTTCATTTTCTTGGTTGAAAATTCATATTTTTTGGTGAAAATTCAAATATTTTGTAGACATTTTTTTGTTTAATTAATATTTTCGGGTTGAAAATTCAACTGTTTTGTAGAAAATTCGTCTTTTTTGTCGAAGTAAACTATTTATGGCTCAACAAAATTTTTTGTTTGTTTAAAGATTCGTTATTTTAGTTGAAAACTGATCACTTTTGGTTAAAAACATGACTTATTTTATTAAAAACTCGCCTTTTTGGCTTAAAAATTCGTTTTTTTTCTCATTTAAAATATATAAATTGAAAATTGAACTGTTTTGTTGTAAATTCGTATTTATTTTTGAATTAAACAATTTGTGGTTAAAAATAAAATCTGTTTTTTTTTTTTGACAATTCATTAATTTAGTTGAAAATTCATCTTTTTTACATTAATTCAACTGCTTTTTTAGTTAAAAATTAAATTTTTTTAGATTATAACATCAACTATCGTATTTGTCGTTTTGAATTTAACTACTATATTAAAAATGCACTTTTTTAATATAACATTAATCATTTTAGCTGAAAATTCACCTCTTGGTTAAAAATTCGTCTTTTTGGTAGAAAGTTCATCTTTTTGGTTGAAAATTCAAATATTACGTTAAAAATTCGTATTTAACTTCTTGTTCAAAATCCATAATTTAAACGTTCAACTGTTTTGTAGAAAAAATGTCTTTTTTGGTTGCATTAAACTGTTTGTGGTTTTAGTTTAAAATTTATTTTTATTTTTTCGTTGAAAATTCAACTACTTGGTTAAAAGTTAGTTAAAAATTCACATGTTTGGAAATGTTTAGTTGAAATTGTAATTATGTTGTTGAAACTTCGTCCTTTTTTTGAAAATAAATTTGTTGATTGCATTTCATAACTTTGATTGAAGATTCAACTGTTTTGTTGAAAATTGAACTACTTGGTTAAACGTTGAACTGCTCAAAAAAAATTTCATTCATTAATAATTTTTTTGTGTAAATACAATTTTTTAGGCTACTTTTTCGCATAAAGGTTTAGATTTCCATAATTTGTTTGTCTACAACCAAAAATGTGATCTGATAAATCGTCTTACTTTATTTTTTTACTTTTTGATTTAATATTAATATCTTTGTTCGTTGAAAAATCAACTATTTGGTTGAGGTTGAACTATTTTGTTTAAAAAATTATTTATTTAGTAGAAAATGCAGTATTAAACAAAAAATCAAATCTATAAAACTATCGAATGAATCGTTGAGAAAAACGAGAGAAAAGGAGACTGTGATCTCTGAAAGGAATTTACAGTAATTATTGAATTACAATTTATTTAATTAATTTAATTTAATTATAAATACGTGAGACCAAAAAAATTCTGTGACTTTTTTAGGTGAAACGGTAAATTTATGGTTTAAAAACTTACTTCGAATGCCCGAAGTTGGTCGCTGTAACTGATGCTTGTATTTCGATGCCAGCAAACATGAACAGTTGTGTTGCTTCTTTGTGAGGCTTTAGCTCCACCACAACTTGTTCTGTCTACCTCCATTCCCAGTCCATCACCCATCTCATCTGCAGAGTCTAAAACTTTTCAATTTAAAGCATAACAATACATTTGTACTTCAGAAAAAAATTTAATTAATAGTTCCGGCACTATAAGTGTTAATAAATTAAAATTAGAATCCATTATTTGAAGGATATTTGCGCTTTTAGCCTTTAAAGTGCATTATGGGTATCAAATACCCAAAGCAATTTTCAAACTCTTAGAAACCATACTTAACTCGACAAAATTAAGTAAGTGTCGCCATCTAGCTTTAGTTCGAGACACTAACAGTAAGTAAAGTGCATTTTGGATAACGGACACCCCAAGCAATTTTCAAACTCTTAGAAACCATACTTAATTCGAAAAAATTGAGTAAGTGTCGCCATCTAGCTTTAGTTCGAGACACCAACTGTAAGTAAAGTCGTTTAGAATACTGCGTCAAGCGTCAGTCTACCAGCAGCAGCAGCTGCTGAAAGTAGAGGTAAAAAAATCGTGGGGTCTATAACACCCAGTGTGCACATTGTGAGTGAATAAGTAATTTTCGAGCAAATTTTGTTGTTGAAATTTTATTGAGTCCTGTTTACTTTTTAACGTAAGTACATCACATGAAGTGAAATAATTTTTTATTCGTTTATTTCATACTTTTCTACATTGGATATATGGCTTATAACTTACGACAGGGCGTAATGCAAGAGAAGACTTTGGATGTGTTGAATAAAATAGAATTGTTAAAATACAGTTATATGTGTCTCTTTTTTTAATTTCTTGTCTTTGTATAGTATTACATGTCAAAGTTACTCAATTTTTATAGCAATAAACTGATTTAAATGCAAAAATTTGATTCATCATTTTATCATAAAATTGACTTTTCATCTGTGCAAATAAATATATTTTTTGACAGCACACTATTTCAAAAGTATAGTCATACATTTTCAGGTTACAAAAATTAAAATTGCATGAGTTATGGAATTTTTAAGTGAAAAAATCTTTTTTTTTTTAAATTTTTCAATAATTTTTGTAACAATCTTAAGATAAATAAATGGCTATAAAATCAACTTTACCTTATAAAAGATACCTTAAATACGCTGGGGTCTGAAACACCCACGATGCACTTTACCGTGATTTTTACCATGTATGCACTTTGAGGGTTAATTAATAATACCTACTGCAGACTCATCATCCAGAGAATATTTTGTCTACATAAATTTATAAACAATTAATTTTAATATATAAAATTATAGAAATCTTGTGCGAATTAAAAAACATTTTCTGTCATTTAATACTCTTGTACGGTTAAATTAAAAGTACTAAATTAGAAATTAGTATTTTTTTAATATAAAATAATAAAGTTTCGGTGAAAATTTAAATTTTCTAAAAATAATCAGTAAGGTATAATAATGATAATAAATTGAAAATTTTAAACAAAAATCATCATCAAGATTCTCAGCTTCGTACAATTTTAATTTATCTTCGGATTTTACGTCGAAAGTAGGTCCCAAATTCGAAATTCTTAGATTGCAGATTAAACACTTTAACTCTTTAGATTTTTGGTTTTATTAAAGTTTTTTTACCGTTACTTAAACAGAAATCATTAGATTTTAAAGATTTTAAATTTTGATCAGAATCGCTATTTTAAAATAAAATTCATTATAATATTCATTATAATAATGTAAGGTCAAGTAGTAAATGAGACTTATGCACTTACTTCTTATTATGTTTAATGTAAGAAAAAGCGGCATAATTGACATAATTTAAGTGAAATAAAAATTCCATGGATGTATCCCAGTTTTGAAATATTTTTTATCCATTTAAAACGTCTTAAATTCCTGAAAATATTTTTAACTGATTCGAATTTTTCTCAAAATTGTCAAACATCATTTAAAATCTAAAGAAAATTACCTTATAATCTTCTAAATTTTCCCAGAATATTTAACAAAATTTGTTTATCTCTTGAAAACATTCGAAATGATTTTACAGCTCTTAAATTTTAGTTTTGAAATCTTTAAGAATGTAAATTTCGAAAAAGCTTTTAAAGTTTAACATTTATTTTGAATATCTTAAATTCTATTCAATATTTCTGGAATTTACTCGATTTTTTATTTTGTAATCTTATGAAATTTTCACATTTTGCTTTAAAATCTTCTAAACTCTTCTTCAAACGAATTCACGAATTTGAAGAGTTTTAGGTTATATTGCCGGTTTCCTTTTACACAAGAAATTGAAATTTTAAAACAAAAACCAGTAAAATTTGAACAAAGAATCTTTAAACCATTTTTTATTGTGTTAAGTATTCTTCGGCGAAAATTGGTGTTTTTAATTTAAAAAATATACTTTTAAAAAGATTCACCACTTTTAACAATTTTGGGTTTTACAGGTTTATAATTTTTGGACAATTTTAGGTTATGTTAGCGTTTTACACCAAAACTTGGTACCTTAAAACAAAAATTATTATTATTTGAAAAACATTTAGAATCTTTTAATAATATTGGGTTATGCTAATGTTTTCCTGCAAACAATGGTATTTTTAAATAGAAAAAAATGTTTAAAGAAAACTCACAGCTTTTAATAATTTTAGGTTACGTTTGCGTTTTAAACCTAAAATTGGTATTTCTAAATAGAAATAATTATGATTTGAAAAAGATTCAGAATATTTTAATCAATTTTAAATTATTTTAGTATTTTTGGGCAGAATTTTGACATTTTAATTTGAAAAATATATATTACAAAGAAGATTCACAACTTTTAACAATTTTAGGTTATGTTAGCATTTCAAATAAGAAAATGGTATTTCAAAAATGAAATCATAATTTGAACAGGATTACGAATCCTTTAAAAAATTTTGGTTATATAAACGTTTTTTTGCGAAAATTAATATTTTTTGTTCCAAAAAGAAATATATTGTAATGAAAATTTACAACTCTTAACAATTTTAGGTTACGTTAGCGTTTTAAACCTAAAATTGGTATTTCAAACAAAAATCATTAAAAATTAAACATGATTTGAAATTTTTCAGAAGTTTCAGATTATAATAACGTTTTTCACATGAAATCCTCTATTTAAAACAAAAATAATTAGATTTAAAGCAGAATTTTAATCTTTAATTTCGGATAAAAATTTGAAATTTTATTAATTTATTCAAAAAAAAAAATGTATTTTCTACAAAAAATATGATTTAAAAAAAAACACTTCAATTTTACAAAAAATAATTAAATTTGTAACATATTAGTTGAATTTGCAACCTCAAAAAATAAAAAACCCACAAAAAATGACCATAGTTTATATTTAAATCCAAAAAGATACAATTTATATAAAAGAAAAGGAATTTAAAAACCAAAAACGAATTTTGAACTAATAAAGATTTTTGACTCCAGAAAATAAATCAAAGTTTATCTAAATTGTTGAATCTTCAAGCTAAAATCTTCAAACTAAAATCATTTTTTCTTACTAGAAAAGAAACATTTTCAACTAAAAAAAATCAATCTTCAAATAATGGAAAAATTACATTTTCAGTTTAAAAATTAATTTGAAACAAAAAAAGGCTTTTTGACTGAACAGTTAAATTTTCAACCAAAGACATAAGCTTTCAATTAAAAATTAAATTTTTAATAATGTACCTTACATTTTACTCAAGTAGTTGAATTATAAATTAAAAAAGATTAATTTTCAATAAAATAGTCGAAAGATAAAATTTCTTCTAAAACAGATGAATTAAAAAAAAAAAACTTCAAAGAAATAGTTACATTTTTTATCTAAAGAAGATTCCAGTTCACTTTTCAGTCTCAAAATTGATTGAAATTTTCAACCAAACTGTTGCATTGTTCTCAAAGTAAAATAAACATTCTACTAAAACAGGTGAATTTTTTAATCAAAAAGACAAATTTTCATTTAAAAAAAAAGAGTTTAATTTTAATCCGAAATGATTTCAATTTATTTTTCAACTCAAAAATAGGAATTTTAAACAAAAAACGGTTGCATTTTTTTCAAATTTTCAATAATTTACACGCATAAAAGGGAAGCTACTAACAATTTTCAAGCGTAGAATTTGAAATTAAATGCAATTAAATCGCCAAATTAACAATTTTATAAATTGTAGAATTCAAAGATTCAGATTCAGTTTCAAAAATATAAATCCACGTTATCATTTTCAATGTTCTAAATTGAAGAATCAATCAATGCATTTAAAAATGTTCGAAATTATACCATTTTTTAGCAATTTTAAACTCTAATTCCGTCTTAGAATTGTTTAAAATATGAAAATTCCTTCTTTAAATCCGGAATTCTAATACTTTAGGAAAATCTTCCGTTTTAACTAAGAATTATAATTTTTTTGTCAAATTCCCTGTTCCAATTCATAATTTTAAATTTTTTCGAAAATATTCCATTTTAACTTAGAATTAGAATTCATTATTTCAAAAAAAAATTCCCTGTTCACGCTCGGAACTTATAAATTCCAACTATAAATTTATAAAATATTATTATTTTAAAAAGTTTAAAAATCCTTAAATGCTTCGAAATTTTATTTCAAGATCTTGAAACATCTACATGTTGTTTCAAATTTTTTCAAATTTAAAAATATTATTAAAAGTTTTTCACAACTTCTAAATATCTTTTAAAATTATTCGAATTTCAAATAATTTTTCAAAATAAAAAATTTATTTCAATTTTTCTAGCCATTTAAAAAAAATGTTATCAATCTTCTGAAGCTTTTCAAAATTCTTAAAAAGCTTGTAAGATTTTTGTTCGAAATCTGTCCAAATCTACATTTTGTTGCAAAGTAGGCCGTGGGCTATTTGCACCGAAATTTTGGTAGGAATAGTTTTGAATTTTTTCAAATCTTCTAAATATCACTTCAACTTACTCGAATTTTTTCTAAAAATAATAGACATTCAAGTGTTATTTATAATATCAAAATTCAACAATTTGACTTACAAATTAAGTTTTTTAAATAAAACAATAACAATGTAAGTTCAAAGTATAGTTTTTTTTATTTAGTTGTGAATATTTAATTTATAATTACTGATTTGGAATCAAGAGTCACATATTTCTAAATGCTAATTAATTGTTCTTTTCTTAATTGAAAAATTGCAAATTGCTTGGTTTACAAATGGAATGTTTTAGACTGAAATTTAATCAAAGTTTTGTAAACTAAATTATTATTTATTTTTTTAAACTTCAATCAACTAAAAAATTTTCTTATACAAATTTTCGACTTTAAACGCTTATAACTTTTAATTTTTTGAGTCCTTAAAACTGCATTTTAAAATTCTTTTAATTCAAATGTACGCTTAAAAATCTAAAATGGTTAATTTTTAAAGTGAAACATTTTCGAATTACACATTCTAAACTGAATGATAGCATAATTAAAAAAGATCACAATTTAACTAATTATTTAAAAAACGTTTGAAATCAAAGAAAGTTGGACCCGGTCTATTAAAATTGAAAACAATTTAAAAATATAAAAAAATGCATTCAATTGAGTAAGTCAAGTTAAGGAGAATTCAAAAGAATTCTTTGACATATCTAAGACTTTAAGAATTCAGCATACATTGGTAAGAATTCAGGGGGAATTCTTTGTAATTCCCTAAAATATTTAAATCCCTTACAATTATTAAAACCCTTAGAATTTCTTAAATATTTCAAATTCTGTAAAAAATTAAAAATGGAAATTTTTTAAAATAGTCTAAAATATTTCAAATCTTTTGAAATCGTTTCAAATTTTTTACAACTCTTGAAAATACCAAAGTATTTTAAAAAATACCTTAAACTATTAAAAATTCTTTTATCATTTTACCAAATGATCACTTGCCGTAAAAAAATTCTTGAAATCCACTAAAATATTATAAAGACCCCTAAAATTGTATGAAATCTGATATTTCCTGGAATCCTGAAAGATTTAATAAATTACATTGAGACCTTTAAAAACCACTTAAACTCCTCGGAAACCATATAAAATCCTGTGAAATATTTAAAAATATTTTAAAACATTATAGGTCTGTAAAATCGTTCCATATCTTCCGAAATTCTAGAAAATTTTTCATCCTGAAATATTTTAAGCACTTTGAAGTCCCTTCAAATCAATAACACTAGTTTTAAAAAATCCATGAATTCTTTTTAAATTTCCTAAAATATTTTAAATCATTTTTTAAAATTCTGTTTTTATTTTTAATATAAAATATTTTACAAAGGGAATAAAACAGTATTTCATGTACAAAAATGTTTAATTTATTAATTTATTTTAAACAAAACAAATGTCTTTTCTATTATAAAAGATGACTTTTTAACAAAATATTGGAATTTTTGACAAAATAATTGAATTTCTAACATAATAAATGAATATTTAACCCAAAAAGACAAATTCTCAACGAAAAAGTCTCATAGCTTATATTTTATTTAAAAAAAATGAAATTTATACAACAAACGAAAAGAATTAAAAAAAAAGAATTTGCCACGAATAAACATTTTTCACTCAAAAATAAACAAAAGTTTATCTAAATTATTGAACTTTCAAATTAGAAGACAAATTTTATTTACAAAAATTTAATTTCCAAACAAAAAATATGACTTTTTAGCAAAAATAATAATTTTTCACGAAACTTATGAATTTTTACCCAACAAAAGTGAAATTTCAAACTAAAAAAATTATTTTTTTTTAAAAGGCGCATTTTCAACTAAAAAAATAGCAATCTTAAAAATATGGAAAAGTTACGTTTTCTGTTAAAAAATGAATTTTAAACAAAAAATAAGTATTTTCGACTAAACAGTTAAATTTTCAACCAAAAACATAAGTCACATATAAAAAAATAAATTTTTAATAATATGGATTAACTTTTATCCATGTAGATGAATTTTCAATTAAAAAAGATGCATTTTGAACAATATAAATCTCTGACAAAAAGTTATTTCTTAACAAAGTAATTCAACCAAATTTTTCAAACAAATTAGTTAAATATTCAATCAAAGAAGAATTATTTTTAACCGAAAAGTTGCATTTTTATTTTAAAAAATGAAAATGAATTTTTAATCCAAAAAGACGAATTTTTACCCAAAAAGGATGACTTTTTTGCAACGAAATTGTTAAATTATTGACCAAACAGTTGCATTTTTATCCACAAAATATGAAATTTCTCTTACAGCAAAAAAATTTCTAATTACAAAAAAAAAGTTGAGTTTTCATCGAGAAAATATTCCAGTTGACTTTGTAAGATCAGAATTTAATTTTTAATCCGAAAACTTACATTTTTATTGGAAAAAGATAAAATATCTCCTAAAACAGATCAATTAAACAAAACAAAAAACCTTTAAAAAATTGTTCAATTTTCATCCAAAGAAGATTCCAGTTCACTTTCTAACACGAAAATAAGAAATGTTAATCAATTTGCAACAAAAATGGATCTCTTTTCAGGAAAATTACTAAATTTTCAAACAAAGAATAAAATTTATAACTAACAGGATAATCTTCAAAAAAAGTTGTTGCGTATTTTCAAAATTCTATTGAAATCTATTAAAAATTTCTCGAAATTTTTAAAAATACACTAAAATATTTCAAACTAATTCAAGAATTAATAATAATAATTAATAATTCAAAAATCGGTATTTTAAAACAAAAATCATAAGTGGATATAAAATTTGCAATTTTTGAACATTTTCAGATTATATAATCATTGTTTTTCAGGAAATCAGTTATTGTAAACAATAATATTTGAATTCAAATACAATGACTTTTGATTAAAACAATAAAAATGTAAAATTTTGGATTGCATTACCTTTTTTCGTGGAAAATTGTTATTTTTATTTAAAAAATCATGAGATTTCAAAAAAGATTAATATTTTTTTGAACTATTTTAGGTTATGTTAGCGTTTTGCACAAAAAATTAGTGTTTTATAATTAAAGGCATTATAATCTGAACAAGAATTATTATCTTTGACCAGTTTAAATTACGCTAGGGCTTTTTGTCGAAAAATTGTATTTTTAATTTAAAAAATAGATTTCATAGAAGATTCAAATGTTTTAACAATTTTAGGTTATGTTACGCTTTTACAATACAAATTTGTAGTCCAGGTATTTGAAATAAAAAATTATTCTGATTTAAATTAAATAATTTTTGTCTGAAAAAAATTAACAATTTTGGATAAAGTTTAAATTTTTCGTAGAAAAAACGACATTTTTTTAATGTTAATTTGGTGTTAAGTTGGTGTTTTAAATATAAAGTTACCAGATTTCAACAATTTTAGATTATTTTAATGTTTTTAGTCATAAATTAGAATTTTTAATTTAAAAAATTATATTTCAAGGAATATTTAAAAATTGGGAATTATGTCTACAATTTTCATCAGAAATTGGTTACTTTAAACGAAAATAATTAAATTTTACAGAAGATTTTCGATCTCGAAAATTTTTTTATTATGTTATATTAGTATTTTTCGTCGAAAACTGATATTTTTAATTTTAGAAAAGTCATACAATTTTTCAGATTATCATTTCGACATGAAATTGCAAATTTCTTACAGTTTTTGGTTTTACTGCAATTTTAATATCGGAAATCATTGAATTTTAGAGATAATTTTTTTCTAGCAATTTTAGAAGTAGTGGTTTAATTACGTCTATTATTATATTGTACCAAAATATTATTATAAATTTATTATACTTCTTACATTTTTATATTTATATTTATACATATTATTATAAATAAAATGTTCTTAAATATTATTGCTGTTTTATTATTTTAATAGATACTATGAAAGACAAAAATTTTTCATCGAAATTAATTTTATATTTTAATTTAAGAATTCTAGAAGAGAAAAATAAGAATTTAGAGTATTTATTTTTCTGACTATTTATAAAAATACTTACTGCACGTTTTGAGATTCAAATAAGGCGACTTAGTATCTGCTGAATTTGCCATCGCAACAGTCGAATTTAAATCTTCTAACCAACGTTCTTTTTCTTCTTCATTATTAGCCGCGACTGTCAAATAACTAGAAAAAAAAGAAACAATACAATCAGTGATTTATTGAAATTTTCTAATATATAAATTTGTTCTTAATAATTTCAAAGTGAAAGCGTTTCAAATTTAAGAAAAATTTATGAAATGATCTTGAATTGAAAACTTTCCACTTCATTTCTGAATAAAAGCGTTTAAAATAAAAAAATGTTTAACAGAAAATTCCAAAACTCAAAACCTTGAAAAGAAATTTTTTATATTTAGACGTTTTCATTAGGAGCTTTAACAATTTTATTTTGATTTCAAGAATCACGAAACTGAATAATTTTAGATTAAAATTTCAAAAGTGGAATATTTTCGATTAGAATGTTTAAAAACAGATCATTTAAAATTTAGAGGAATTAAAAATTTCGCAAAAAAGCATTCCAAATTGAATAATTCAAAAGCGAAAACTTTTGTATTTTAATCAATTTAAATTTAAAACTATTAACATTTTGACAATTTAAAATTAAAAACTAAATTGAATATTTCAAAGAAAAATCTTCTGAAATTCTAGAAATACAAATTATTATTCAATTAAAAAAATATGATTCAACTCAAAAATGGATTGGATAGATTTTTCTTAAATAAAAAAACATAAATTCACCTTTATTTTCAGCATTCAAAGTAGAAAAAATTTCAATTAAAAACCTTCAAAATTAAATTATTTTTAAACAACGATAAAAATAAAAATAATTTTAAATGGAAAATATTTAAAAAATGTATACTCCAGAATAAATTAAAAGCAATGAAAAATGAAGACAATCATTTATAAAATTCAACCATTAAAAATGAGCAGATTTTAGAATCAGCAATTACAAATCACCAATTTGAGGCATCGAATAATAAAGTTTTTTTATTTAAAAAATTTTACAAAAAGTTTGAAATTTCAAATTCAGTTTAAAAAAAGACCAACAATTTTTCTATTAAATAATAGAAATTTTTTAAATTTTTAATGTTTACAATTTTGGAATTCTGGATTTTCATGGTAAACGCTAAATTTTATATTTGCCCCTATGATAAGTTTCAATTTGCGATTAAAATTGAAATGGATGCATTTCAAAAAGTATAATCCAAATTT
Source organism: Belonocnema kinseyi (assembly GCF_010883055.1). NCBI lineage: Eukaryota > Metazoa > Arthropoda > Insecta > Hymenoptera > Cynipidae > Belonocnema > Belonocnema kinseyi. The sequence continues at coordinate 157,578,265 of NC_046658.1, read as the reverse complement.
TTTTAATGTTATTTTTTAAACGATTTTTTTTCATTTAAATTTTAAGATTTTGCGTGAAATAAAATTTTAATATGAAATACTTCGCGACTCATTTTCTAAAATTTTAAATAAAGTTCTGATTTAATTAAAGTTTCAAGTTTTCAACGTATACATTTCTTTACTTTTTAATATTTCTAATTACGTTTTATTTAGAGCGTTTTTTTCGAATAATTAAATTTTAAACGGTCATAATTGAAAAATTTCCCATTTTGAACATTGAAAATAAGGTGAATTTATTTTTTTATTTTAAAAAAACTTGTCCAATCAATTTTGATGTTACATCATAATTTTTTTTAATTTAATAAAAATTTAGATTTCCAGAATTTCAGAAGTTTTTACCTTGAAATTTCAATTTAGCTCTCAATTTCAAACTGTCGAATTTTAATCGCTGCGAATTTAAATTTATTAAAATTCAAAAGTTTTCGCTTTTAAATTATTCAATTCAGAATGCTTTTAATTAATAATAATACCCTCTTCATTACTCTGAATTTCAAATTATCTATTTTTGAATATTTGAATTCGAAAATAATCCATTAAAAAAATTAAGCAATTATCCTCTATTGAAAATTTTAATCTAAAATCAATTAATTCAAAATCCGTCCAAATTCAATTGTTTAAAATAAAAAATTTTAGTTTAAAATGGAAGGTTTTCAATGCTAAATAATTTAATATTTTTTTCTTTAATTTCAATTTCAAACGGTTTCAATTCGAAATTATCATGAGAAAAAATGTAGTTGAACAGTGGCTATAGTCTATCCTTTAAATTATTAAAAAAAAGAAAAGAAATATACTTACTGATTGTCTTGACCTAGAATAACAAAAGCAAACTCTGCTCCTGTTTTGTTATCGTTTTCTTGAATCGACATGCCTTTCAGAGGAAGTTGACCATGCACTCGGAAACACTGAGAGGGTTGCTGAGTTCTGGATGTATACAGTAATACGTCCGAAAACTGCCAAAAAATATTAAATACAAAATAAAAATTTCGAATAACTATATATTACAAGTTTTTTTTTTAATTTTCTTTTTAAAGCAATATGTCGAAAAACTGCAAAATAATTTTCAGTTCAAAATAAAAATTTCGAATGACTGATTTCTCTTTTCAGATTTATTTGTTTCTTAAAGTTAAATAAATATAATTTACCTAAGAATCTTGAGATAATTGAAAAAAATGAAAAATTTCAGATGTCAAATCAAAATTTGAAAAAAGTTAATTTTCAATTGAAAAGAAATTAAATTTCAACGGGTCGTATTTTTAACCAAAAACCACGAAATATTTTCTAAAAGAAACCAATTTTCCGCAGAAAACTTACTTTTTTAATTGTAAAATATGAAATTTCAAGATTTTAATCAAATAAGAATTTTATTTTTAATAAAAAAACTGTTTAATTCATTCAAAAAAGACCAAGTTGAAACCAGTTGTATTCTTAACCAACAACCATTATACATTTTCTAAAAAAATACCAATTCTCAGCAAAAAAAAATTTTTTTCAAATTAAAAATATGATTTTTAATGATTTCAATAAAAAAATTTAGTTTTATTTAAAAAACAGTTGAATTCATTAAAAAAATACGAATTAAAAAAAAAACAAGTTGAATCTTTAACCAAAGAAGAAAAGTTTCAACCGGTTGTATTTGAACCAAAAACCATTAAATATTTTCTAAAAGGAACCAATTTTCTGCGAAATAAACCCACTTTTTAACTTGAAGATATGAAGTTTCAAAATTTCAATCAAAAAAGAATGTTATTTTTAATAAAAAAAAACTGTTTAATTCATCCAAAAAATATTAAGTTGAAACCAGTTATATTCTTAACCAACAACCATTACACATTTTCTAAAAAAAACACAAATTTTCTGCAAAAAACTTTCTTTTTTAAATTAAAAATATGATTTTTAAAGATTTCAATGAAAAAATTTTGTTTTATTTAAAAAATAGTTGAATTCATTAAAAAAAAATACGAATTAAAGAAAAAAACAAGTTGAATTTTTAACCAAAGAAGATAAGTTTCACCCGATTGTATTTGCACCAAAAACCATTACACATTTTCTAAAATTTTTTTTTCAAAATAGTGGCATCGCTAAAAAAAAGGTCAAATAGGGGAATCAGTGGATTTTTTTATCAAAATACTGAGAACATGGTGGAATCGTTAAAAAATAGTGTCAATAGTGGCACTTTTTCAAAATAGAGATATCGTTGAAAAAAGTGCCAAATAGGGATAATAGTGGAAGTTTTTCAAAATAGTAGCATCACTCACAAAGAAAGGAAAATAGTGTCAATAGTGGCATGCGTCGATTCTTTTTCAATACTGTTATCGCTAAAAAAAATGTAAAAAGTGTCAATATTCGCATAAGTGAATTTTTTTGCAAAATATTGGCATCGCTCAAAAATAGAAATGTGTCAAAAGTGGCATAAGTCAATTTTTTTCAAATAAAAAATAGTGTAAAATAGTGTCAACAGGTGCATGAGTAATTTTTTCAAAATAGTGTAAAAAAAGTGACATCACTCCAAAAAAATGTCATATGGTGTTAATAAGGGCTTGCGTCTAATTTTTTCCAAATAATTTTAAAATAGTGGCATCGTCCAAAAAGAATGTCAAATAGTTTCAATAGTGTTACAAGTGAATTTTTTCTTTGCTATCGCTAAAAGAGCCAAGCAAGCTCAATATTTGCATTAATGGATTTTTTCCTGCAAAATAGTGGCTAAAAAAATGTAAAAAAGTGTCAATAGAATAGCAACAGTGGCATTTTTTTTTAAATTAGTGGCATCGCTCAAAAATAAGGAAAGTGTCATAAGTTAATTTTTTCAAATAAAAAATAGTGTCAAATAGTGAAAGTAGTGACATGAGTGGAATTTTTTTCAATATAGTGTCAAAACACTGTCATCGCTTAAATAAAACAAAATGTAAAAAAAGTGTAAATAGCGGTATTAGTGGATTTTGTTTCTTCAAAATAGTGGCATCGCTAAAAAAAAGTGTCAATAGCAGGAATAGTGAATTTCTTCAAATAGTGGCATCTTTAAAAAAAGTGTAAGATCATAGTTGCATGAGTAAATTTTTTGTAAATAGTGTAAAAAAAAGGGGCATCGTATCAAAAAATGTCAAATGATGTCAATAGTGACAAGCGTCGCATTTATTTCAAATATGAACATCTTAAAAAAATTGTAAAATAGTATCAATAGTGGCATAAGTAATTTTTTAAAAATATTTTTAAAAAAGTGGGATCGCTACAAAAAAATGTTAAATTATGTCAAAAGTGTCATGTTTCGAATTTTTGCCAAATGATTTTAAATTAGTGAAATCGCTCAAAAACAGTCACAAATAGTTTCAATAGTATCATAAGTGAATTATTTTATTTTAATACTGTCGTCCCTAAACAAAATTTAAGTGTCAATAGCAGCAATACTGAATTTTTTGAAACAGTGGCATCGCTAAAAAAAAGTAGAATAGTGTCAATAGTGGAACTAGTGATTTTTTCAAATAGTGGCATCTTTGAAAAATAGTGCCAAATGGTGCCAATAGTGACATAAGTGGAATTTTTTCAAAAAACTGTCATCGCTGTCAATAGTTTCATTAGTAAAATGTTTTGAAATAGTGTAAAAAAAGTGGCATCGCTCCATAAAAATGTCAAATGATTTGAATAGTGGCATGTGTCGTATTTTTTCAAAATAATGTTAAAATAGTGGCATCGTCTAAAAAGAAATTTTCAAACAGTTTCGATAGTTTCATAATTGAATTTTGTGTTTGCTATCGCTAAAAAGATGTAAAAAAGTGTAAATAGCAGCATTAGTGGATTTTTTTTCAAAATAGTGGCATCACTCGAAAAAGAAAGTCAAATAGTGTCAATAGTGGCATGCATTGAATTTTTACTCAAATATTAACATCTTAAAAGAAGTGTAAAATAGTGTCAATAGTCACAAGAGTAATTTTTTTCAAATAGTTATAAAAAAGTTACATCGCTTAAAAAATAAGGTGTCAAAATTGACATAAGTCAAATTTTCGAAATAAAAAAATAGTGTCATGAAAAAGTCTAAGAAGTAGTAACATCTTTGAAAAATAGTGCCAAATGGTGTCAGTAGTGACAAAAGTTGAATTGATCTAAAAAAAGTGTTAAATAATGTCAATAGTGAAATGAGTAAATTTTTTGTAAACAGTTTAATAAAAGTGGGATCGCTCAAAAAAAAAAAAATGCGAAATGGTGATCATAGTGATATTTGTCGAATTTTTTTCTAACTAATTTTAAAATAGTGGTCAGTAAAGTGTAAAATAATGTTATAGTGGCATGAATGAATTCTTTTTTTTAAATACTGTTATCGCTAAAAAAAAGTCTCAATAATAGCAACATAGTGAAATCTTTTTCAAAATAGTGGCATCAATCAAAAACGAAAGTCAAATAGTGTCTATAGTAGCAATAGTGGATTTTTTTTTCAAATAGTGGCATCGCTCTAAAAAAAATGTCAAATAGTGTCAATAGTGACATGCATCGAATTTTTTGAAATATCAACACCTATAAAAAAATAGTGTCAATAGTGCCATAAGTGAATTTTTCGTTTGGTATCGCTAAAAAAAGCCGAATAATTTTAATAGTTGTATCACTGGATTTTTTTCTTCAAAATAGTGGCATCGCTCCGAAATAAAAATGTGTCAACAGTGTCATTTGTCAATTTTTTTTCAAATAAGAAATAGTTTCAAATAGTGTCAATATGGGCATAAGTACATTTTTTTAAAAATAGTGACATCGCTAAAAAAATTTAAAAATAGTGTCGATCGTTTTATGAGTAAATTTATTTTTTAATAGTTTAAAAAAAGTGGAATCACTTCAAAAACAATGTCGAATAGAGCCATCGCTCTAAAACAGTGTGAAAGAGTTTCAATGGTGGCATAAGCGAATTTTTTGTTTGATATCGCTGAAAAAAAGGCCAATAATGACAATATTCGCACAAGTGATTTTTTTTTGCAAAATAGTGGCCTCGCTCTAAAATAAACAGGTGTCAAGAGTGCCGTAAATCAATTTTTTTTTAAATGAAAAATAGTTTCAAATAGTCTCAATAGCGTCCTGAGTGAGATTTTTTCGAAATAGTGGTGTCGCTAAAAAAAATTGTCAAATAATTTCAATAGTGGCAGGAGTTGATTATTTTCAAATATTGACATCTTTAAAAAACAGTGCCAAATAGTGTCAATAGTGACATAAGTGTAATTTTTTCAAAACACAGTCATCGCTAAGAAAAAGTAAAATAGTGCCAATAGTAGCAATAGTGTATTTTTTAAAATAGTGGCATTAAAAAAACGTAAGATAGTGTCAAATAGTGTTAATAGTGGCATGTGTCGAATTGTTTTCCAAATAATTTTAAAATAGCGAAATCGCTTAATAACAGTGTCAAATAGTTTCAATAGTGTCATAGGTGATTTTTTTAATACTGTCATCGCTAAAAAATGTAAAAAAAAAAGAAGTGTAAACAGCAGAAATAGTGGATTTTTTTCTTTAAAAAAATGGCAATCGCTAAAAAAAATTAAAGTAGTGTCAAAAGTGAAACGAGTCGATTTTTTTTCAAATAGTGGCATCTTTAAAAAAAGATTTAAAAGTGGCATGAGCGGAATTTCTTTAAAAAATATTTTTAAATTGAGGCGTCTTTAAAAAACATTGCCAAATAGTGTTAATAGTGGCATGCGTCGAATTTTTTTCCAAATAATTTAAAAATAGTGTCATCGTCCAAAAGGAAAGTCAAATAGTTTCAATAGTGTCATAAGTGAATTTTTTGTTTGCTATCTTAAAAAGAAAGCCAATTCATGTTAATACTGAAATTAATTGATTTTTCTTCAAAATAGTGACATTGTTTAGTAAAGTGTAAAATAGTGTTAATAGTGGCTTAAGTGAATTCAGTATTTTTTTTAAACAGTATAAAAAAGTGGCATGGCTCCAAAAAATGTCAAATTGTGACAATAGTGGCAAGCATCGATTTTTTTTGTTCAAATATTAACATCTCTAAAAAAATTGTAGAATAGTGTCAATAGTGACATGAGTCCATTTTTTCAAAACAGTGGCATCGTTAAAAAAAATGTAAATTACTGTCAATATTTGCATGAGATTTTTTTCCAAATATTAAAAAAAAGTGGCATCGCTTAAAAAATATGTACATCAAATGGTGTCAATAGTGACATGAGTGAATTTTTTTTCTCTTCAAAGTAGTAGCATCGCAATAATATAGTGTCAAATAGTGTCAATAGTTTTATAAGTGAGTTTTTTGTTTTGTACCGATAAATAAATCTCAAATAGTGTCAATAGTGGCATGAATGGATTTTTTTTCAAAATAGTGGTATTGCTTAAAAAATAAGGTGTCAAAAGTGCCACAAGTGAAATTTTTCAAATGAAAAATTGTGTCAAATATTGGCATGAGTCGATTTTTTTCAAATATGAACATCTTTAAAAATAGTGCCCAATGGTGCCAGTAGTGACAAAAGTGGAATTTTTTCAAAACACTATCATCGCTAAAAAAAAAAGAAAGTGAAAAATAGTCGATTTTTTAAAAATAGTATCATCTTTAAAAAAAAGTATAAGATAGTGTAAAATAGTGTCAATAGGGACAAGCATCCATATAAATGGTAAAATAGTGTCATTATAACATAATTTAATTTTTTTGAAATATTGGTATCGCTAAAAAAATTGTAAATTAGTGTCAATATTTGCATGAGAAAATTTTTTTCAAATATCAAAAAAAAAAGTGGCATCGCTTAAAAAAAAAATATATATATATATCAAATGGTGTCAATAGTGACATAAGTGGAATTTTTTATCAAAATAGTAACATCGCTCAAAAAAAGTGTCAAATAGTTTCATAAGTGTCATAAATGTTGCTTTTTGTATGGTATCGATAAATAAAAGCCAAATAATGTCAATAGTGGAATTAATGCATTTTTTTTGCAAAATAGTGGCATCACTTGAAAAATAAGCTGACAAAAGTGACACAAGTCAAATGTTTCCAATGAAAAATAGTGTCTATAATGGCATGAGTCGATTTTTTTCAAATAGTTTTTAAAAAATTGCATCGCTTAAAAAAATATATATCTAATCGTGTCAATAGTGACATGAGTGTATTTTTTTATACTACCGAAATAGTAAAGTCACTCACCAAGAAAAACATCCACTGCTGAAAGCCTTTGCGACTGTATTTCTGTAAGCAACCTTGTCTAATAAATTTCCGGTCTCCCTGGACTAGATGATCAAAACCGCTTATGTCTCTTTGCAATTCGCAAAGCTGAACGAGATTTTCCTGTAAAAGAGATCAATGCAAATAAAAAATTAAACTCTCTTTTTCTCCTGGCTAGAAATAGTTTCAATAAACTTACCGCTTGATGCAAAATGGTGAAAGCCTCAAGTAGTGTTTCTCCGAGTCTGTCCCTAGCAGCTAAGCAGTCTTCGAAATCTGTGTGATCTTTCGGATAATGATCTAGTAACCCTTGAGGAAAAAAAAAACGTTTACAAATATTTATACTTACAGCAGAGTGGCCGTTTTAATTGACGAAATAAATTCCCGGTCATTTCCCGGTTCCCATACATTTTTCAGGGTCAATTAAATTTACAAAATAGAACACTAAAGCTAGAAAATTTTCCACTTGAGGTAATAAAAACTGAGCTGCAAATGAAAGCACTCAAGGTGGAATTGTAATAACATTTTCAATATAAAAATATATAAATGCACGTTATCATTTTCAATGCTTTGAATTAAAAAATCAATCAATGAACTTTAAAATTTTCAAAATTATATAATTTTAAGGAATTTTAAGCTCGAAACATTAAATATTGAAAAATTGAAAACTTTTTAACTGAACAATTCTCAAATTAGAAATTCAATTATTTTCTTTTCAAATAGTTTAAACGTCCTCGGAAAGCTTCAAAATTTTATTTTAAAATCTTGAGAAATCTAGAAGTTGTTTTAAATTTAAAATTATTTTTGAAATTTTTTCAGAACTTCAATGAACTTTAAAATTTTCAAAATTATATAATTTTAAGGAATTTTAAGCTCGAAACATTAAATATTGAAAAATTGAAAATTTTTTAACTGAACAATTCTTAAATTAGAAATTCAATTATTTTCTTTTCAAATAGTTTAAACGTCCTCGGAAAGCCTCAAAATTTTATTTTAAAATCTTGAGAAATCTAGAAGTTGCTTTAAATTTAAAATTATTTTTGAAATTTTTTCAGAACTTCTAAATATCTGTTTAAATTAATTGAATTTTTTCTACAATTTTCAGAAAATCCTGTAAATTTTAGAAATTTTCTTTATAAATGTGAATATTATTTTAAGAGAATTTTTAAAAAGTTTCTCAAAGATTGAAACAAATTTTTCGCAAGATTCTAGAAAATTTTAAGAAAACTTTCTAAAATTTGCATGATAATTTTTAATCATTTTAAAACTACTAAATATCTCTTCAAATTACTCAAATTTTTTCTACAAATGTTCCTTTTTGTAGATTATACATCAAAATTTAAAAATTTCACTTACAAATTAGGCATTTTTTAAATACAACAATTAAAATTGTAACGTTCAAAGTTGAAAGGCTCTTTGAAATTTTAACGATTTCAGGTTTTCTGTGTTAAACAATTCGGTTAAATATACTTTACTTTTAAATATTTCGTTTCAATTTACTTATCTTAAATAAAAATTGAAATATTGCTAACTATTCAATAATTAATCTTTTTTTGAATTAAAAATTTCAAATTGAATTGGTTTATATTTGAATATTTTGGACTGAAACAATATTTTTAATTTAATAAAATCCTTTAATTAAGAATATATTATTATGAAGTTATTTTTAATCTGAAAATAGTTTATAAACTTTCAGTCACGCGTTCAGATTTGTTTAATGAATAAGACTTCCAAATTGAAACCGTTAAAGTTTTAACGTTAGAATCTGAAAATTCTTAAATTTTGAACAGATTTAAAATCATTTTTTTTTCACTTTTTATTACTTAAAGTACAGATAAATTAAAAAAATTTATTTATTAAATAAAGATTTTTTTATCAAAAATTTTCCACATCGAAGACTTTTATTTTTTATTTGTTCAAGCCTTTAAGAAAGCATTTAAGAATTCTTTAAATTAAAAATTAAAGTGTGAAAATAAAAATCTTGAATGGAAAATTTTTAAAGTAAAAAAAATTTTGGATTACGCATTGTAAGCTAAATAATAGCATAGATTTTGACAAAAAACAGCAAAATAATGTCATACAATTGTTTAAATATTTACTCCAAAAGTTAAGTATTTTTAAAATCTGGTTTATAATATACATTCTCACATAAAATCACCTGAAATCCTTAGAAAGATTTTTTTTTTAAAAACCTATAAGTTTAGAAATTCGTTTCATGTACAGAATTTCTGAAAATAAAACCAAAAATCGAACGACCAAATTTGAAAAACCACTGTAAAATATTTCTATTGCAATCTAAAAAAAATAAAATAAAAATTACATCCTAAAAAAGAAAAGAAATTCTTTGTTGAACCCTTGAAATTGATTGAAATCCTTTAAAAATTTCTGGGAAACTTGTTAATCTTTTTAAATCCCTTGAGATCTTTTACGTTCCTTGAAGTCCCATAAAACTTTTCTATTCTTTGAAACTTTCTGAAATCTTACGAAATTTAAAAATAAAACGGGAAAAATTTGAAAATATTGTGAATTTAAAAAACGAATTTTCAAGAAAAGTTGAAATTTTCACCAAAAAAGATTTTTCAGTCCATAAAGAAGAAAAAATTTAAAATGCTGAATTTCCAAATCAAAAAGATCAACTTTGCACAAATCAGTTAAATTTTCAATTGAGAAGATTAATTTTCGACCAAAAAGGTCGGACTTTCAACAATTTGCTTAAATTTCCAATCAAATATTTAAAGTTTCAAAATCGAAAAGACCAACTTTTTGCCAAAAATAGAATAGTTAAGTTTTCTTTGAAAAAAATTATTTTAAGTTTACAAAAAAAAAAGAAAGAATTTCGTAAAATACAGTTGAATTTTTCAACTGAAAAATATGAATTTTCAACAACAACAAAATTTGATTTTCAACCTAATAACTAATAATAAACAATACATTTTCAGTTATAAAAATTACATTTAACCTAAAAGGCGAATTTTCAACATAAAATAAAAATTTAATAAAATTTAAAATCTACCAAAAAAGACGAATTTTTAAAAATATTCCTGAATTTCTAGCCCAAAAAAAATTAAATATCTACAGAAAAGGAATGGCATTCAAACTGTTGAATTTTCAAGCCAAAAAGGCGAATTTTCAATCAAAGTAATTTTGTTTGCTTTGAAAATTTACATTTTCAGGTAGAAAATTCATTTTTTTGGCTTGAAAAATTAACAGTTAGGTAATAAATTAAACAATTTCATTATAAGTATAACTGTTTTAGTAGAAATTAAAGTATTTAACTGAAAATTTAACTATTTTGTTGGAAATTCTTTTTTTTTTATAATTTTTTTATATGGAAATTAAATTAATCCTTTCTTGGTTTATAATTTATCCTTTATAAGTACAAAACTCAACTATTTGAGTAGAAAATTAATCTTGTTTGTTGAAAAATCATCATTTTGTTTTACGATTCAACTTTTTTTTAAAGGCCCTTTTTTAGTTTAATTAAAATGAATGGAAATAAGTTTTTTCGGTTTAAAAGTCTATTGGCTTTTAAAACATTCGACTTTTTAATTTGAATTTGTTAAAATTTGCTTTAAAATAATAAAAAAATTGGTAGAAAATTAATCTTCTTGGTTGAAAATTCACCTATTTGGTTAATGATTCAACTATTTTGTTAAAAATAAATATTTTTTCGTTGAATGCAGCTTTATTGTTTGTTGAAACGCAATTTGTTCAACAGAAAATTTACCTATTCCATTTTCGATTGAAAAATCATATTTTTAAGATGAAAATTTAACTATTTGATTACAAATTCATGTTTTTGGGCTAAAAAATTAAACTATTTTGTTGAAAATTCATCTTTATATGTCTATAAATGATTAAAATTCGGTTAAAAGTTCATTTTTTACATTAAAAAGGCTATTATTAAATTTTTGGCAAATAACTGTTCTTCTTTGGGGTAAAAATGTTGTTATTTGGTTTAAAATTTAATTATATTGTTTAAAAATTCAACTTTTTTTTTTAAATTCAAACTTCTTAGTTGGAAATTCTTCTTTTTGGATTAAAAATTTCAAAACAATTTGATTGAAATTTGCTCTCTTTCCTGACTACAACTTTTTTTTCATTGAACATTTCAACTATCTTTTTGAAAATAGTTTTGGCTCGAAAATTTCACAATTTGGTAGAAAATTTATGTATTTTATCAAAAAAATTATCTTTTTGGGTAGAAAATATATTCGTTAAATTCAACTGTTTTTTTATTATAAACTTTTTTGTAAAAATATTAATTACTATTTCATTTTTTTTTAAACTAATATTCACGGGTTGAAAAATCAACTGTTTTTACATAAAATTCTTCTTTTTTGGCGGATATTAAATTTTTGTCTGTTAAAAATCAAGTATTTTGTTGAAAATTTATATTCTTGGCTTGAAAATTCAACTGTTTTATAAAAAAAATGATATTTTTGGCTTCAAAATTCATTGTTTAAGGCATTTAGTTGAAAATATATGTAATTTATTGAAAAATTTATTTTTCGCTACAAAAAAATAATAATCTTGGTTGAAAACTCAACTCTTTGGTTAAAAATTTACGCATTTTGTTTAAAATTCTTCCGTTTCTGGTAGAAAGTTAATCTTCTTAGTTGAAAATTCCTCCTTTTGGCTTACAAATTAAAAAACTTTGTTTAAAATTGATTTCCTTTCTCGGCTACTTCTTTTTTATTTCAAATATTAAATATTTTGCCAAACATACGAAAATTTCACCATTTGGTCGAAAATTTTTGGTAAAAAATGGATCTTTTTTGGTTTAAAAATTCAACTATTTGGTGAAAATTAGCGTATTTTCTTGAAAATTGTTCTTTTTTGGTAGATTATTGATTTATTTTGTTTAAAAATCAAGTATTTTGTTGAGAAATCATCTTTGATCGTTAAATCCAACTGTTTAAACAAAAATTCGCTTTTTTGTTATTAAAAATTATTTTTTTAACTGAAAATTTACCTCTTTTATTGAAAATTCAACGGGTTGGTTTTAAACGATTTTTGTCTTCAAAAAATTAATATTCTCGGGTGGAAAATTCAAATGTCTCATAAAAAATTAATATTTTCGGCTTGAAAATTTTCATATTTTGTTGAAAATTCTTCTTTTCTACTAGAAAATTATTATTCTCAGTTGAAAATTCCTCCTTTTGGCAAAAAAAAATAGGCAATTTGATTGAAATTTATTTTCTTACCTGACTAAATACTTGTTTTCATTGAAAGTTTCAACTATTTTGTGAAAAATAGTTTTGACTCGAAACTTTCATAATTTGGTAGAAAATTTAATTATTTGCTCGAAGAATTATATATTTTGTTGCAAGTTTATCTTTTTTTGTAAAAAATCAATTTTTTTGTTCAATAAAACTTTTTTTTGTTTGCCAAAAATTAAGTATTTTGTTGAAAATTGGTCTTTCTTTTATAAATCAAAACGTTTTTTTTTTTTTAATCAAATCTTTTTGTTGAAATATTAACTACTATATTATTTTTCTTTGAAAATTTATCTTTTCAGGTTAAAATTCTACTACTTAGTTATTTTATTTATTCGGTTTGATTTATAATTTTATTAAAAAATTTACTTTTGTTAAAAAGTAATTTTTTAACTCAAGCTAGAAAAGTTAGAAATGTATGTAATTTTATTAAAAATTCCTATTTTTGGTTAAAAAAAAAAATCTTGGTTGAAAACTGAAATCTTCCGTTAAAAATGTAATGTTTTTAGTTAGAAAATTCAACATTTTTTATGAAACTTATTTTCTTTATTGATTAACAAATCTCTCTTGATAGAAAACTTCATATTTCAGGTTAAAAATTCAACTTCTTTGTTGAAATTTGGACCTATTTCTTAAAATTTTTTTTTAGACTGAAAATAAAAAATTTTAATTAAAGAAATCGTTTTATTTGTTGAGAAAAATTAGTTTTTTAACTGAAAATTCAACTCATTAGTTCCAAATTAACTTTTTTGTGGAAAATTTATACTCTCGGTTTGTAAATTCGACTTCTTTACAAAAAATTTATCTTTTTGACTTGAAAATTCATTGCTCAAACTATTTAGTTAAAATTGTATGTGATTTATTAAAAATTCGTCTTTTTGTTAAAAAATAATAATATTCTTGGTTAAAAACTCAAATATTTGTTTAAAAATTTATGTATTTTTTTGAAAATTCTTCTTTTTCTGGTAGAAAAATTAACCTTCTGAAGTCAAAAATTAATTTTTTTTATTGAACATTTAATTATATGCTTAAAAATAAACTGTTTCATTGAAAGATAATATTTATGGCTTTTTTTATGAAATTTATTTTCTTCGCTGATCAAAAAATCTCACTTGGTAGAAAACTTCATTTTTTCATGTTAAAAATTCCACTTCTTCGTTGAAATTTGAACTAATTTCTTACATTTTTTTTTAAATTCATAATTTTATTTAAAAATCAGTTTTTTTGTTACTAAAATTTATTTTTAAACAGAAAAATCAACTGACTGATTGAAAATTAACTTTTTTGTTGAAAATTTATATTCTACGGTTAAAAATTCAATTGTTTTATAAAAAAAAATGATCTTTTTGGCTTCTAAATTAATTGTTCAAACTATTTAGTTAAAATTGTATGTGATTTATTAAAAACTCATCTTTTTGTTAAAAAAAAAAAAAAATAATAATAATAGATCTTTGATGAAAAGTCAACTCTTTCATTAAAAATTTACGTATTATGTTGAAAATTCTTCTTTGTTTGCTAGAAAAATATTTTTCTTGGTTGAATATTCATTTTTTTTCATTGACAAAGTAATTATTATATATTGAAAATTCAACTGCTTTATAAAAAATGTATATTTTTGGCTTAAAAAATTCATTGCTCAAACTATTCAGTTGAAGACGTATCTAATTTAATAAAAATTCTTATTTGTTGGTTAAAAATTCACTTTTTTTTAAATTCTTCTTTTTTTGGTAAAAAAAATGAATCTTCTTAGTTTAAAAATTAATGTTTTTCATTGAAAATTTAATTACATGCTTAAAAATTGAACTGTTTTATTGAAAGGTAATATTTCTGGCTAAGAAAACCAAAATTTTTTATAAAATTGATTTTCTTTATTGATTACAAAATTTCTCATAGTAAAAAACTTCGTTTTTCCAGGTTCGAAATTCAACTTTTTCGTTGAAATTTGAACTAATTTTTTTTATTTTATTTTTTAGGCTGAAAATTAAAAAATCGTTTTTTGTTGTTCCTAAAAATTAGTTCTTTAAATGAAAATTCAATTGATTGGTAGTAAATTAACTTTTTTGTTGAACATTGATGTTCTCGGATTGCAAATTCAACTGCTTTATAAAAAATACATATTATTATCTTGAAAAATTTATTGCTCAATCTATTTGGTTGAAAATTGATGTAATTTGTCAAAAATTCTTATTTTTAGTAAAAAAAAATCAATAATCTTGGTTGAAAACTCAACTCTTTCGTAAAAATTTACGTATTTTGTTGAAAATTCTTCTTTTTTTATAAAAAATTAATCTTCTTGGTTGAAAAATTAATTTTTTTCATTCAAAATTTAACTATTTTATTGAAAATTCAACTAATTTCTTGTAAACTAACTTTTCTGTTGAAAATTTATGTTCTGGGTTTACAAATTTAACTACTTAATATCAAATTTATATTTTTGGCATGGAAATCCATTGCTCAAACTATTTAGTTGAAAATGAATGTAATTTGTTAAAAATTACTATTTTTTATTAAAAATGTAGGTATTTTCTTTAAAAATTCTTCTTTTCTGGTAAAAAGAAAATCTTCTTAGTTTAAAAATTAATGTTTTTCATTGAAAATTTAATTATTTGTTTAGACTTTAAACTGTTTTATTGAAAGGTTTTTATGAACATTTTTTATGAAATTTTTATTTCTTGATTAAAAAATCTCACTGGGTAGAAATATTTGTTTCTTTTCAGGTTAAAAATTAAACTTCTTCGTTGAAATTTGAACTAATTTCTTAAAAAATTATTTTTTGAAGATTCAAAATTTTATTTAAATATTCTTGTTTATTTCGTATGTATTTTTAATTAGTTTTTAAACTAAAAATTCAAATGATTGGTTGTAAATTCACTTTTTGTTGAACATTTCTATTATTAAGTTGAAAATTCAACTGCTTTATAACAAATATATAT
>NC_046658.1:157556475-157562833 GCF_010883055.1 Belonocnema kinseyi | reverse complement strand
AAATTCATTGTTCAAACAATTTAGTTTAAAAATGTATGTGATTTATTAAAAATTCGTCTTTTAGTTAAAAATAATAATAATCTTAGATGAAAACTCAACTCACTGATTAAAAATTGACGTATTTTGTTGAAAACTCTCCTTTTCTGGTTAGAAAATCCAAGATTTGTGACGAAATTTATTTTCTTTATTGATTAATAAATCTCTTTAAATATTCAACTAATGGGTTGAAATTTTAACAAATTTTTTAAAATTAATTTTTTAACCTGAAAATTAAACTAATTGGTTGTAAATTAACTTTTTCGTTGAAAATTTATATTCTCGAGTTGCAAACTCAACTGATTTATAAAAAAAAATTATCTTTTGGCTTGAAAATTCATTTATCAAACTTAAAATTAAATATAAAAAATTCCAAGTTCATAAATTAATGATTTTCATTAAAAGTTTAATTATATCCTTAAAAATTAATCTCTTTTATTGAAAGCTAATATTTCT
The DNA here is from genome assembly GCF_010883055.1 of Belonocnema kinseyi. NCBI lineage: Eukaryota > Metazoa > Arthropoda > Insecta > Hymenoptera > Cynipidae > Belonocnema > Belonocnema kinseyi. Next base: position 157,562,341 of record NC_046658.1, on the reverse strand, counting down.
CGCTCTCCAAAATTCAACATTCCTAATAAAACTTATTTGCTCTACAGATTAAAAAATATCTCTCGATTGAAAAATTCGTCTTTTTGATTCGAAAATAGTGTCTTCAGAGTCAGTTTTTTTATCGAAATATTAGCAAAAGAGTCTCATCGCTTAAGAAGAAGAAAAAAAACATAAATAAAAAAAACGCAAAACTAAAATGTCATAAAAAAAAAAAATGAAACTCACTATCGATAATACTGTTGTAGTGGAATAATCGCTGCAGCGGCTTCAAGAGAAACGAGCTCAGCGGCAGGTAGCAATGTTTCTGAGATTCAAAATCCCGACACAATTGATCGAATTGCTTTGACGTTCGAATTGAATATTCCATTTTTTCCAAAACGGGCATCAAATTTTCCAAGTACTGGTCGTAAAGTGGAAGAATATTCAAAAGTGTATTGTAAAGAAAATCGCCGATATTGTGCCTCGCATTGCTCTCCCACCGAGCCAAGCGAGCCTCCATTTCTTGAAGGCAAGGCCCATGCGCATCAGCGAGAAACTCCAGTAAACTCACCACAGAGTCGCCTTCAGTGTCCGATTCTTTCGTCAATTCCTCTCGGAACCACTGAAAAAAAATTCAACCATTTTTTTTTTTCACTTACTTACTCGATAATCAGAAATTTTCTATTTTTTTTTTTTTTTTTTAAATCATTTTAAAACTCACGAGGTTTATGACATCCAAATCTTTCTTGTAGGTTCTTTCTGTCATGAGAAGCTCTTTTGCGATGAAGTAAGCTTTGTCAATCGGCCACTTCTGCAAATTTACAAAAAATAATATTCACTTTCTTCTTTCCTTTGCAAGAAATTCAAGGGATTTCAAAAGGTTTGAAATAAATTCACGAGATTTTGAAAGCTTTTATTGATTTTCAGCAATGCAAAAAAAAAATTCCCGGTTTTCCCCGGTTCCCAACCATTTTTCACGGTCGATGATATATAAAAAATCGAAGACTACACCTGAAAATTGTTCGATTCGAAGTAATAAGAAGTGAACTGCAAATAAAAGCATTCAAAGTGGAACTGTTGAATTTTAAAAGTTGTATCATTCAAAAATTTTAAAATTAAAAAACTTAAAATTTAAAATAATAAATATAAAATGTAAATATAATAATAGATACGAAAATTAAAATTGTTTAACTTTTATAAATTGTAGAGTTCAGAGATTCAGATTCAGTTTCAAAAATATAAATCCACGTTATCATTTTCAATGCTCTAAATTGAAGAATCAGTCAATGAATTTAAAAATGTTCAAAATTATACCATTTTAAGCAATTTTAAATTCTAATAACAGTTCAGAATTGGTTAAAAATTGAAAATTCCCTGTTTATATCCACAATTGAATTTTTTTTTGAAAATTCTCCATTTCAACCAATTGTAAGAATTATATATTTATTTTTTTTGTAAAATTCCCTGTTTCAATTCACAATCTAAATTTTTTTTCGAAAATACCTCTTTTCGGATCAGAACAATAATTTTTTTTTTTAATCAAAATTCTATTGATAATTATTATTCTCCTGGATAATTTTCAATTCCAGTTCAGAATTTGTTAAAAATTTTAAATTCGCACTTCAAATCCCCAATTTTAATTCTGTGAGAAAATCTTTTATATCCGCTCAGAAATAAAATTCTGTTAAAAAAATCCCTGTACAAATCAAGAATTTTAATTTCGTTTCAAAAATATTCCGTTTCAATTTAAAATTCATTCTTTAAAAAAAATCCCTGTTCCAGCTCGGAATTTATTAAAAAAATCCAAATTCACATTTCCAAAATTTAAAAATTTCCTATTAAAATCCAGAATTTTAATTCTTTGCAAAAATATTCCGTTTCAACTAAGAATTCACTCTTTCAAAAAATTCCCAGTTCCAGCTCGGAATTTAGTAAAAAAAATTAAATTCACATTTCCAAAATTTAAAAATCTCCTATTAAAATAAAAAATTTTAATTCTTTGCAAAAATATTCCGTTTCAACTAAGAATTCACTCTTTAAAAAAATTCCCAGTTCCAGCTCGGAATTTAGTAAAAAAAATTAAATTCACATTTCCAAAATTTGAAAATCCCCTATTCAAATCAAGAATTTTAATTCTTTTAAAAAATATTCCGTTTCAACTTACAATTCATTCTTTAAAAAAATTCCCTGTTCCAGCTCGAATTTTATTTAAAAATTGTTAATTCACATTCCCAAAATTTGAAAATCTCCTATTCAAATCCAGAATTTTAATTCTTTGAGAAAATATTACATTTCAACTTAGAATTCATTCTTTAAAGAAATTGATTAAAATTTTTAAATTCACATTTCCAAAATTTGAAAATCCTCCATTCAAATCCAGAATTTTAATTCTTTGAGAAAATATTACATTTCAACTTAGAATTCATTCTTTAAAGAAATTGATTTAAATTTTTAAATTCACATTTCCAAAATTTGAAAATCCTCCATTCAAATCCAGAATTTTAATTCTTTGAGAAAATATTCCGTTTCAACTTAGAATTCATTCTTTAAAAAAAATCACCTGTTCCAGCTCGGAATTTATTAAAATTTTTAAATTCACATTTCCAAATTTGAAAATCTCCTATTCAAATCAAGAATTTTAATTCTTTGAGAAAATATTCCGTTTCAACTTAGAATTCATACTTTAAAAAATTACCTGTTCCAGCTCAGACTTTATTAAAAAAATTTAATTTCACATTTCAAAAATTTGAAAATGTCCTATTGAAATCCAGTATTTTAATTTTTTTCAAAAATATTCCGTTTCAACTTAGAATTCATTATTCAAAAAAATTCCTTGTTCCAGCTCGGAATTGATTAAAAATGGTTAAATTCACATTTCCAAAATTAAAAAATCCCCTATTCAAATCAAGAATTTTTATTCTTTGAGAAAATATTCCGTTCTAACTTAGAATTCATTCTTTTAAAAAATTCCCAATTCCAGCTCACGATTGGTTAAAAATTGAAAATTCCCAATTCAAATCCAGAATTTTAATTTTGAAAGAAATTTGTTTATTTCCGCTCAGAAATAAAATTCTTACGAAAAAATCCTGTTCAAATCAAGAATTCTAATTCTTTTCGAAAATTGTTCATTTCAACTGAGAATTAGAATTTTTTGTAAAATCTCCTGTTTCAATTCATAATTTAAATTTTGTCCGAAAATATTCCGTTTTAACTTAAAATTAGAATTCACTATTCAAAAAATTTCCAGTTTCAGCTCGGAACATATTTAAATTTAAAAATTCCCATTTCCAACACAAATCATAGTTCTTTTGGATAAATACCAGTTTAAACTCAGAATTGGTTAAAATGCGAAAATTCCCTGTTCCCTAGGAAATGTTTTTATTCTTCTGAAGCCTGTCAAAATTCTTAAAACATTGGAATTTTTATAAGAATAAAAGGTGTTCAATTGTTATTTATTCATTGAAATTCAATAATTCAAATAGCAAATTAATTTTTTTTTAACAGAACAATTAAAATTGTAACGTTAAAACTTTATTTTTTTTGTTTAGTTTTAAATATGCAATTTATGATTACTGATTTTAAATGAACAGTCCGATATTTCTAAATATTAGGTTATCGTTCTTTTTCTTAATTGAAAAATTGAAACCATTTAATTATTAATGTTAAAATCTGGACATTCTAGAATTGTGAACTGATTCCGAATTGTCTTATACAATCAATAATTATTTACTTTTTAAATCTAAAAGTACAATTCAATTAAAAAAGATGATGAAGAAGATCGAAATTAAACCAATTATTTAAAAACTGGTTAAAATCAAAGTTGGGAGGATTTTTTGTTCTCAAAATTTATAAAATTCTCGCAAAGTTTACTGAATTTGTTTTGATTCAGTTAAATGCAAAATTTTTTAAAAGAAACATTAATGTTTCGAACCTTAAATTTTTCAGATGGAACCAAAGAACATGCTATTATTTTTCTTTCACTGAAAAAATTTCAGTTTTGTTTAAAACGTTCCAAAATCACGAAAAAATTGACAATCACAAAATTTTTAACTCACGAAACAACCTTTTTTTTGAAAGACTAAAATGATAAGGTTATTTTGCTTCAAAATAATGTAATTTCAGATTCAAAATGTTTTAAAAAAATGCTCAATTGAGGAAAATAAAAATTTTTGAACCAATAGAAACATTTTGTTCAAGTTCCAAATGAATTTCAGGATATTTAAAAAGATTTCAAGGAATTTTTAACAGATTTTCAGGATTCAAACAGACCTTTAACCAAGTATAGTGAAAACTAAAATTTTTAAAAATTAATTTTTAACCAAGAAAAATAATTTTCTCCTCAAAAAGAGGAATTTTAAACTAAATACATGAATTTTCAACTAAAGACGATAAACTCTCAACCAGAAGATAAATTTTTAATAAACCAGTTTATTTAAAAAAATATAAAATAGTTCAATTTTCAACAAAAGAGATAAATCTTGAATCAAATAATAATTATCTATAAAGTGGTTCAACATTCAACCAAATAGTTCAATTTCGAATCAAAAGAAGTAATTCTTTAATTTAAAAAATAAATTTTTAACTAAAACTCATCATTTTCAACTAAAAAAAAAAAATTTCAACCAAAAGTTAAATAATGAAATTTTCATTCAAAAAATTAATGTTTAACCAATAAGATAAATTTTCAACTAAAATTATGGAATATTCAACTGGAATAAAAGTAACATTTTTAGTTAAAAAAAATAGCACCCAAAAAAGAAACCAATTTGGAACAAAATAGCTCATATTTCAACCAAAGAAATTAATTTTTAATTAAAACAATCAATCTTTAATCAATGAAATTAATTTTTAACAAGAGTTTAAGTTTCAACCAAGTAATATTTATATATTTTTTAAAACACGTGTATTTTTAACCAAATAGTTGAATTTTCAATTTAAAAAAAGACAAATTTTCATCCACATTGCTGAATTTTAAACTGGAATAATTCATGAATCTTTAAACAGAATAGTTGAAATTTATCCCAAAAACATGAATTTTCGAATAAAAAGATTAATTTTTACCAAAAAAGACGAATTTTGAACTAAAAAAGATCATTTTTCAACGAACGAGATAAATTTATAAATAAAATTTTAGAATATTCAAAATAAACAAAACAGTTACATTTTCGGTACGAAAAAAGTCCTTCAAATCCAAGAAAAAACAAACAAGTTTTTAATCAAATATTTTAATAGAATTAATTTAAAACAAAAGTGTTTAATTTTTAACCTAGTAATTTTATTTCCAACCTAAAAGATGAATTTTCAAGTAAAATGATAAATATTTACCGGAAATATTTCAATTTTTAAAACAAAAAAAGATTAACATGCAAAGAAAAATATTATTTTCTACAAAAAATCGATCTTTTTAACAAAATGCGTGGATTTTTAACAAAATAATTTAATTTCTATTTAAAAAGACAAAAAGATTAATTTTTAGAAAAAAATAGAAATATATTTTCTTCGGAAAAAATTGTTTATGTTAAAAAAACATGAAAAAGATTTACAATTAAAAAACATACTTCCACACTAACATTACTTTTCGGCTCATTAGAGACAAAAATAACAATTAAAAAAAAGAGTGAGAAAATAAATTTTCAATCAAAAATAAAAGAGTTCATTTTCCTTTAAGAATTTAATTCTTTACAACAAAAAAAAAACCGTATTTTCAGCAAAATGGTTATATTTTATACTGGAGTAGTTACATTTTTAAATAAAAAGATTGAAACGGTAAAGGGGAGTGGGGAAAGGACCAGGAGAAATTATGAAAAGGGAGAGGACAAATTGGGAAAAGGGAAAATTAGGAAAAGGGACAATTAGGGAAAGGGGAAACGATAAAAGGGGACGGGGG
>NC_046658.1:157522716-157556375 GCF_010883055.1 Belonocnema kinseyi | reverse complement strand
GTAAAGGGAGATGGGGGAAAAGACCGGGGGAAATTATGAAAAGGGAAAGGACAAATTAGGAAAAGGGAAATGAGAAATTAGGAAAAGGGAAAGGGGAAACGGTAAAGAGGGATAGGGGAAAGAAAAAGGGGAAATTATGAAAAGGGAAAGGAGCATTGGGAAAACGGAAAGGGGAAATAAGGAAAATGGAAAGGGGAAACGGTAAAGGTGAATGGGGAAAGGACCAGGAAAAATTATGAAAAGGGAAAGGACAAATTAAGAAAAGGGATAATTAGGAAAAGGGAAAACGATAAAAGGGGATGGGGAAAGAAAAAGGGGAAATTAGGAAAAGGAAAGGGGGAAATTAGGAAAGGGGAGATCAGGAAAAGGGGAAACTTTAAAGGAGGTGGGGAAAAGGACCAGGGGAAATTATAAAAAGGGAAAAGACAAATTAGGAAAAGGTAAATGAAAAATTAGGAAAAGGGGAAACGGTAAAGGAGAATGGGGGAAAGGACAAGGGGAAATTATGAAAAGGGAAAGGAGAAATTAGGAAAAGGAGAAAGTAGGAAAAGGGACAGGAGAAATTAGGAAAAGGGAAAGGGAAACGGTAAAGGGGAATGGGGCAAAGGAAAAATGAGAAAGGGGAAAAGGGAGAAATGGGAAAAAGTGAAAAATAAATGAGTGAGATAGAAAAGGAATAAAGGGACCGGGGAAATGGTAAAGAGTAAAAGGAGAAAGAGGAAAGGTAAACGGATGTGAGGGTAAAAGAGAAAAATAAAAGGCCGAAGGGGAAGGCGAAAAGGGGTAAAGGTTACTGGAGAAGGGAGAGAGGAAAAGGTGAAATTATGAAAAAGGAATGGGGAACGAGGAAAAGAAAAAAATGAGAAATAGTGAAAAGGAAAAATATGAAAAGAGAAAAATAAATGAGGAAAGAGAAACGGGACAAAGGGAAGTTAGAAAGGGTGAGGAGAGGAAATTGGAAGATAAAAAAGGTTGAAAAGGGGAAAGTGAACAGGGGAAAGGAAGCGGAAAATAAAAATCTTCTACATCATCTGAATTACCTTTGTTCTTTTAACTTCAACATCCTCGATTTCCCCATTCCTCATAGTTTTCACAGGACTGAGTTCCGGAGTATTTACCATACTCAAATTGCTGATTTCTGGCACACCATTGGCCTTTTTTTCCGGCGACTTTGAATTCGCGAATACCGAATTGTTGTTCTCTTTTTTTGGCGACAGATCCTCTTTCTCCGTTTCCGAATCTGTAAGAAACGAATAGTTAGCCATCTCGCAATTCAAAATCCTAAAGAGATAATATATAAAAAAAATAACAGGAAGATTTAAAACGCCATCATATAAAATTATAAAATAAAGGGCAGCAGGCTAGAGAGCGTCATGCTTCGGTGCTATTAAAAAACTGTTAAATTTAAAAAATCCGGAAATTGATAAAATCGGCAAAAGAAAAGTCTGGGAATACATGGGTATTCTCTCCTTCCATTCGACTTCCGGAATTTTTCAGAAAAGATATCCTCTTCCAATTTTTTTAAAGCAATTCTATAAAAAATTATAAAGTCTTGAATGAGTAATTTTTTGACAAAAGGCTAAGCAACTCAAAAGTGGGGAGCATACTCGATTACTCAAATGCACATTTAATAAAGGCAAGCATGTCTCTTGAAGAGTCTCAAGAATACAAATTTAACAAACGTGCTCACATTTACAAACCGTAGCTCCAAATAAAAATTAGCACAAGAATACGACAGAACGTAAGAAAAAAAAAAAAACGAAACGAAGGTCTATCAAAATCGAGCCTGAGCAAAGCTTTATTTATTGAAATAAAATAAATAAAATATGTTTTAATGCCGGGCCTAGAGTCGAAGTAAAATTGGGATGCACTACTGATCACAAATCATTCATATACGAGGAGAAAAAAAAATATTCACAGATAGGTTTCTTTGGGGATTACTCACACATGGTATATTGTCATCCAGTCGATCAACAATTCCAGGAGTGCGATAAAAAGATACGAAAGAGAAAAGAAAAAATATGCACGAGATCGAATCACAACCGGAAGCGAGAATATTTTTCAAAAACCGGTGCGAAAATTATCAGGAAATTGAGGATTTAACAGAAATCAAATTCAGGAAAAAAGTGGTTTCTTTTGTGGCCTCACAATCCCTATTTTGTAGAGAAAATATAGAAAATAAAGAACGCTTTTAGATAATAAAGTAAATTATAGACGGGGAGAAAATATGATAGATAAATTTGATAAAGATAAATTTTTTTTGAAATTTTGGTTATCTTGCTTTACTTTTTATTTTTTTATTTTATATTTTGATGTCTCCCTAAAATGAATAGCTTTAAAAGATTGGAAATTCGGCGAATGATTTCAAAATCTCAGTCATTTCCCGGTTTTCCCCAATAATTTTTTTTCAATTTTCCCGGTCGACAAAAAGTAACATGTTCGTATATTCCGCAAAACGCTAACATTTATTTGAATTCAGGATGTTCATTCCAAACATCCTTTAACACAACAGAGCAAAAATTGCAAAATTAATTAATTTTCAAAGAAATACTTAAATTTTGCACTAAAAATATGAATCTTTTACAAAAACTGGAATAGTTCAACTTTCAATTTAAAAAATTAATTTTCAATCTGAAATTAAACAAGTTTTTAACAAAATAGTCCAATTTTCAACAAAAGTGATTAATTTTCAAATAAAATTAAAAATCTTCAACTGGAATAGTTGAAATTTTAACCAAAAAGATAAAATTTTAAACAAGAAGATTAATGTTTTACCAAAAAATACAATTTTTTAACAGAATAAATGCACTTTTAACGAAATAGTAGTATTTTTAATTACAGAAGACAAATTTTCAAACCAAACAGTTGAATTTTTACGAAAAAAGATCAATTGTTAACCAAAACTTAAATAATTAAAATTTAAGTTTAAAAAATTAATGTTTAATAAAAAAGGATGAAATTTCAACTATAACTATGGAATTTTCAATGGGAATACTTTAAATTTTTCAGTTCATAAAATAACTTTAAAATACTAAGTATACAGATTCATTTTTTTTAATTATAATTTTCAACCAAAAAACATCCAAAGGAAAAACGAGTTTTCAATCAAACAACTCATCTTATAACTAAATAAATAAATTTTTAATTAAAACAATAAACCTTCAAGAACAAAAATAATTTTGTTTAAAAAAAGAGTTTAACTTTCAACCAAGTAATTTTATTTCCAACCTAAAAGCTAACTTTCTACAAAAAAAATCGACTTTTTAACAAAACACGTGAATTTTTCAACGAAATGGTTGAATTTTAAATTAAAAAAGACCAACTTTCATCTAAATTATTGAATTTTGAACAAGAAAAGATAACTTTTAAACCAAAAATGGACTTTCCAATTTTCAATTAAAGGAAGTCATTTTCAACTAAAATGATGCATCTTCAACTGGAATAGTTGAATTTTGTACGGGAAAAAAAGAATTTTGAACCATGAAGATTAATTTTCTGCAAAAAAGGCAAATTTCTCACAAAGTAGCTAAATTTTCAAACAACTAGTTTAATTTCTAAATAAAAAATATCAATTTTCAACCAAATAGTTGAATTTTCATTTAAAAAAGATACATCTTCAACCAAAAAAAGAATGGTTGATTTTTCTGTTTAAAAACTATTTCTTAAATAAACAAAAAAAGAAGAGATTTTCAGAAAAATAGTTCAATTTTGTACTAGAAGAGTTAAATTTTTAGTTCAAAAATTTTATTTTGAAGAAAGTAGTTATACATTGCTAACCAGAGATCAAATTGAAATTAAAATGACGAATCTTCAACTGAATTTTTATTGTCGGCCAAGTCGCCACCCTGTTTAAAAATTCTATTATTTCCAATTTTTCTGATTCCTGTATGAATTCTAAGAATTGATATTGAATTTCGTATTTGAAATAAAAAAAGAAATATACATTTTCTAACTTTTCAAGATTCTGTTTTAAAATTTGATGTCTTTTTGAAATGAACATTTTTAGGACTTTTATTTTTTACCATTTTTACGGTTAGCTTTTCAATGATTAAAAATTAACTTTAAATTTGGATTTGAAATTTCAAAAGCTTTTGGAAAGCGGCAGATCTTATAAATTTATATGAAAGCTTTCTATACTTGAAAGTTTTCAAATTTGAAGGTTTTGATTATTGTGAAATAAAAAATTTTAACCTTTACAACTTTTCAAACTTAAAAAATAAAGATTTTTCAATTCGAAATTTGTCTAACCCTGAGGCTTTTATGTTTTTATGTTGTTTTTTAAAAATATATTCAAATCCTTAAGTGAAAAAAAATAAAAACAATAAATTTAAGAGTTACAAATTTCTGAAGTTTTTAAAGATTTTATTTTGAAGATTGATATGATTCTAAAAGGAATATGCTGCGAATTTTATTCCTTAAAAATGAAACTGTTTTTCTATTTTTTAATTTAAAAATCAACATTCAATTTCGTATTTATCACAAAATAATACTTTTATTTCTTCCAAAAGTTTTCCAATTTGAAGATTTTGATTAATTCAAAATTAAAAATCTGAAGCTCTCAAAGTATGGAAACTTAAAAAATATAGATTTTAAAAAGTTTTAAAAGTTGTAAATCTCGGAGGCTTTTAGGTTTTAATGTTTTTTTTTTTTTTTTTTTTTTTTAGCAAATTAGTGAATTTCCGAAAAAAGATTTTTTTTTTTTGGGAATTTGAAGTTTCGGCAATTTATTATATTCCTGAATATGGAAATTCTGCAATTTATACTCATTTCGGGAGTTTTAAAATTCAGGTTTTAAAATTTCGAACTAAACATTTTCCGAAGTTTCATTTCCTTTCGGATATTTTCATTTCTCGGCAAATTTATCTTTCGGTAATCATTTTTCCCGTATTTTGGTATTTTAGAGAATTTCAAAATTCTTCTTAAATTTAAATTACTTTTCTCAAAGCAATAACAAACTTTCAAACAAGCTTTAAAAAAAACTGTCGAACTCCATCTCTTAAATTGTAATACGTTTCTGAATTCGAAAATCTTTTTTTTGATGCCTTAAAAATTTTCTTAAGGCCATGTTATGAGTGGATCACGTGGCCAGATTCCTACCTTACCGTCACATTTTTTATTTCCCAACTTATCATCATACGAAATGCAAAATCGTGTTGAAAATTTGGGATACTAAACAAGAAGCACTAAGAATGGTGGGTCTGGTTCTAAATTTGTATAATTATAAAAAAAGTATTTTGTTGTAAATAATTTTTTTTTCTTTTTTCATTATTATTAAAATTTAGGGCCAGACCCACCTTCCTTAGTGCTTCTTATTCATTATCCCGAATTTTCAACTGGATGTGGCGCTTCGTGTGAAAATAAGTTCGGAAATAAAAAAAGTGAAGGTAAGGTAGGAATCTAGTCACGTGACCCACTCGTCACATGGCCTTAAATCTTTTGTATATTTGAAACTGCAAAAAAAGTAAATAAGAAAACTAGGGACCACAATGTGAGGCCTAGGCCGACCGAAAAAACCAAAATATAAAAAGAAAAATGAACCTGCAGAAACGAAATCAGTAGTAGGTCTGCATAGTGACTTTGTATATAATTTATTATTATATATTAATTATGTATCAATAATCAATGTACAATATACTCCTACTTTTGGAATATCAGTTTCTCTTTAGCCTGTCTCCCCGTGTGGTAACGCTCATCGGAGGAACCGTGCAACGGATAAAGAGTTATAACAATTACGGTATTAATAATAATAATAATAATAATAATAATAATCTTTTATAAATTACACGAATACAAATTAATGAAGAGCGTCGTGGTAACTATATTTCACTTTTTTTGTATGTTATAATTCTACCATTCACTCCCCCACACGCTCTTTTTTCATCACCTGAAAAATTCATTAATGACATCCAAAAATTCCTTACAACTTATTATTATCATCGATAAAACGTCGTCTAGGAATAAGAAACTCTCAATGGAACACACATATCTGTCCCTCCGAAAATAATGCACAGAAAAGTCAATATTTCTAACGCCCTTTTGTGCATACCTATTGTTCAATTTTTTAAGATAATTATGCAATTGAAATCGATCCCTTGTCATTTATTCCAATAAATAGATATCAAAAGCGAGTGAAAATGGCACAAAAGAGAGAATTTAATTAATTATTAATTAAATTCTACCTCAGGGTACCTTGGTACACTGGGTTATAATTTAATCAATTATACGTTCGCAACGTACGTTTACATTGAAATCGATTCTTTTTGCCAACAAAAGTCTTAAATAAACTCTAAATACAAAATTTGCTTCGAGTTTAGTTAAACAACCACGATTCGGGGGCAAAATTTTGATTTTTGTGTACACACAAAAGGGTTAATAAAATCAGTGACATTATTTTTGAAGTGGACGCACTTAATAAACTATACTTTGGTAGTTTGCCAAAATCCAAATTACTTGAAAAATTGTTACGTTTGGGAAGTTGTAGTGACATCGTTTTTTTCATTTTTCTTTTATACAAAGAGGTATATGTATATTTATCAAAAGGGTGCACGCGAGGGGCATTTTTACTGAGTGATCTATCAAAGAACAGAAACTTGATTAGTCTTTAATAAACTCCAATATCTTCTAAGGTACTATTTGCTCAATTTGGACCATGCTCAAAAATCATGCAGTGAAATTTGATACTTTGATATTATTGATGGGGTGGATAAAATTAAGTGGCAATTGTAGAAACACACGTCAGAGAAAATAATCTTGTGAAATTATTGATCGATGTTCGACGCTTCGACCCAAATTCCGAGTGTCTTTAAAAATTTGTTTTCGATCAATTGAAGGATCGGAAAGCAGAAAAGAACGAGCGCTCGAGCAGTTGCCAGGAGTGGGGATGAAGCGCAGAAAACGCGACGGAAGAGAGAATTGAGTTCGTTCTATTTTTCGTCGCGTTTTCTGCGCGTCATCCCCACTCCTGGCTACTGCTCGAGTGCTCATTCGGTTTTCTTCCAAGCCTTCAAATTCAAAGGGTCAGATAAGTATACGCGCCTGAATTTTTCATTGGCTTTACGCTTTTAAAATCAGCTTTTCATCTTAAATTTCCAGAAGTTGATTTATTATTTCCATTCTTTGAAGAAGGAGATATCGAAGGTTCGAACACCCTTGAGCAGAAAAGATAAGAAAAGGGCTAACGGAAAATCCATTTATACTGTGGTATAATACAGGAAAATAGAGTGGCTCTGAGACTATCAGTGTTCTTTAAATTTGAATTTCAAAAACCAGTCTTCTGCAAATTCAAACGGAGAGATTTTTTTCAAACGGTGAGACATCGTGATCGTGGCAGGGTCGCTACGTAATGGTTCACAGGTGACAATAAAGCCATTTAATACGATGCGGGAAATTTTATTACCACATAAAAAAGGATTTAGGACTTCTATGGTTAAACCAGTAGCGTAACTAGGCCACTCCCTCCATTAATTCAAACTTTACTTAGCAAGTAAAAGCTTTTTTCGGGATTTCAGACATCGCAGTCCAAAATTACCTCAAATGAGGGAAAATAGGGTCATTTACCATGAAAATAGGCTAATAACAGGAGATTACCTTTTTTTTTAAATAAAGTTAATGTTTTCGAAAAGAAGATTCCGTTTCTACCACGAAACATGAATTTTCAACAAAATACATGAATTTTCAACCAATAGCTGAATTATTAACTAAAAACGATAAGTTTTCATAAAAAAATGCAATAGTGAAATTGTTAGCTAAAAAATTAATTTTTAATCAAGAAGATTAATTTTCTACAAACCAAAAATACAGAAATACAAAACCAATACAACCAAATACCAACCAAAAATACAGAAATAGACTTTTGAACCAACAAAGAAACACGAAAATTGAATTTTCAACCAAAAAAGTTGATTTTTAACACAGAAAGATGACTTTTCTTCCAAAGAAGATCAATTTTTCATTCAAAAAGACATTTCAACGAAACAGTCAAATTTTCGACCAAAATAGTATAATTTTCAAACAAATTATTATATTTTCAACCAAATAGTTAAATTTTCAACAAAATAGTAGAATTTTAAACCAAAAAGATGAATGATGAACCAAAAATACAAAAGTAGACTTTTCAACCAAAAAAGAAACCCGAAAATTGAATTTTCAACCAAAAAAAGTACATTTTCAATACAGAAAGATGACTTTTCTACCAAAGAAGATCAATTTTTTATTCAAAAAGACATTTCAACAAAACAGTTAAATTTTCGACCGAAATAATGAACTTTTCAACAAAAAAGTTATCTTTCAACCAAATTGTTAAATTTTCTAAGAAATTGGTTAAATTTCAAACTATGATAATGAATTTTTCTACCCAACCGTTTAATTTTCTACCTAAAATAATGAATTTTGAATTAATACAATCTGAAAATATAAATTTTCAAACAAAATTTATTTTTTAACCACAGAGATGAATTTTCAACAAAAATGATCAATCTTCAGTCACAAAAATGAATTTTTAAGAAAGTAGTTCAAGTTTCAATCAAGTAGCAGAATTTTCGTCCATAAAATATTTTAATTTTTAATAAAAAAAGAGATGAATTTTAAAAAAACAAATTAATTTTCAACTAAAAACGATTAATTTTCAACCAAAAAAGCGAACATGAAAAAAATACTTAAATTTACAATCATTAAAATTCAGTTTTTAATAAACTAGTTTAACTTTCAATTAAGTAAATGAATTTTCGATCAAAAGCAATGAATTATCAAGAAAAAATGTATAGTTTAATTTTCAACTAAAAGAGATAAATTTTGAACCAAAAATGGAAATCATATTTTCAGTTAAGAAATTCAATTAAAAAAAAAAGAATTTCCAACAAAATAGTTGAATACTTGAGCAATAAAATTAATTTTTAACAAAGTATGAGAATTTTCAACAACGAAATATGACTTTAAAAAAAAATAGTTGAGTGTTCAACAAAAAATATATTGATTTGAAACCAAAAAAAGTTGGATATTCTTATTGGGTCTTATTAATCAAGTTCGCATTGATTAAAAAAAACCAACGGGAAACAGGGAAAAAAGAATTCTTGAGAAAACGGGAAAAGAGGGGAACAGTGAAAAGAGTTTGAAGTCCCTCCACTATTTGCAAATTAGACATAATTATATTCCCCGAATTTTATTATCTAATTCAATTTCTTCAGCTAGCTAATTCATGAAACTGAATTTTCGGGGATATGATTAAAAGAATGTATATCTGGATGAAGGGAGAGGAAAGACCAAGCAGTTACGCCACTGAAAAAAAGACAGGATTTCGGACGCTGCATCCATGGAACCGAATCTACGAAAAATGAACAGTCATAAATCAATTTTTGTAAAACAATGCCAAAACTGTTGTGTATTAGAAAAAATTCTAGGATTTCTTTTAAAAATAAAATTTGTCTAAAAGTGAAAAACCGATAAATGAATGATATCTTACGAAGCAGAATGACGACTGTGATGATGGAGCGATAGACAAATATAATTAGTTTTTGATTATTAAATTTAAAATAGAAAGACCAAACCAGAAAAAGCACACTTTAAAAAATTCAAGATGTCCAACAGTTACTTAAGATTAGAATGAGAAGTCGGCACTTTAAAAACTTCGAGCAATGAGTATTTGAAGACTCGGAAAGCAGACCCGAACGAACACTCGAGAGGTAGTCAGGAGTGGGGATGATGCGCAGAACACGCGAAAAAAAAAACAGTTGTCTCTTCCGTCGCGTTTTCTGCGCGTCATCCCCACTCCGGGCTACTGCTCGAGCGCTCGTTCGGTTCTGCTTTTCGAGCCTTCAATTATCTTTGTCAAATTGACATTATTCTGAGTAGTAGATGATTGTGGGAGACAATTAAATTGCTCGAAATGAGCTATTGTTACTTAAAAAAATTCAAAAAGCAGAATAGAAAAACTAGTTTTTGAAAAACTATCTCTAGATTGTGATAACAATGCGAATCTGCGAGTATCAGCAAAGATCGCTTGTGTAAAAACTAGTTAACAGTTATTAAAGATCATTAACAAAGATAATTTCTAAAAAGCTAAGTCTCTAATCGACTACAATATCCTAAGGATTTACAACCACGATAAGAGTGATGAAATGTGAATCCACGAAGACCATAACGTTGATACTATCTTTATTTTTTAGTTAAACATTGTAGAGATTATTTGTTTGATAAGAATGTTTTTCATTAAGCGTTATGGAATTCGTCTTTTATCATGAAATGCAGATGTATGTTACTAACTAAATTTAAAAAAATTGCAAAATGTGATGTGAAAAAATGAGAGCATCAGCAGCTAAGAAGAAAGAACTAAGTATAAAATATTCTAGAGGGATCGAGGGTTTTGTGACGAGGGAAAGGAGAATACTTTCATTGTTTCACGAAACTAAAATCATATAATTCTTCAAATTTTAGCCGGAATCGATTAAAAATGAATCCCTCATTCTTCCTTAAAAAAACTAGAAAATTATATTTAATGGAGGGTATAAATTGTAAGAGTGCTGCAAGACAAAATTCGGAAAGGAGGAACATCAAAAATTAAGAAACACTTGAATTTACTTGTTTTTAGGATAATCAGAGTTTCTACCAAACGGATGATTTTAAATTCCCGGTTATTTCCTGGTTTTCTCTCGGTCAATTTTCCATTTCCCGGTTCTCGTAATTATTCTTCTTTCGGAAATATCAGTGTACTATTTCTAAATTTTAGTTCTTTTCGAAAATTCCCTGTTTCAAATAAAGATCCCTTTTTTTTTAATTCACGGTTTTCAAGTCGAAATAATAATTCCTTTTAAGAATTTCGTATTCTGATTCATAATTACAATTCTTTTGAAATGTTCCTTGTTGCAGATCTGATGTTCTTTTTGAACATTCAGCAATACATTCGGAAAATTTCCTGTTCAAAATCAAAATGTTTATTTTTCTCGGAAAATTTCCTGCTCAAACAAAATTAGAAAAATTCAGCAATTTTAAATTACCGAAATGAGTAAATTCCCGAAATTTTAGAACCCGACATTTCGAACTTCCCAAATTAGTAAATCATCGAAATTTCAGATTCCTGAAAATTAAAATTTTTCGAAATTTCAAACTGCCAGAAACATTTAAATAAATCTGTTTTTAATTTTTTAAAATAGAAATACCGTAAATTGGGACTATGTGACGCATATTTATAGTAAAGCGATGCATATGTGTGGTAAAGCGATGCATATGTGTGGTTAAGCGACGCATATATATGGTTGTAAAGAGGCGCACTCTTAATTCCGTATTTAAAATGTGGAATTAGTAAATCCCCGAAATTTTAAAACTCAACATTTCAAATGTCCAAGATTCGTAAATTCTCGAAATTTCATTTTTTTTTGTGATTTTAACTGGCGAGAAATACAGATACGAAACAGATACAAAATATTAAATCATTTTTTTCTGGAATACGAAATTCCGCTTATTATTTACTAATTTTGGGAATAAGAAACTGCTGCAATTTACTAAATTTAATCATTTACTAATTTTGAGGATCTTAAATTTCGGTAATTTACTAATTTTGGGAATTAGAAATTTTTGTAAGTTACTAAAATCAATAATTTACTAATTTTGAGGATTCGAAGCTCCGGAATTTTGAAAATTCGGCTTTATCTGTAATTTAAAATTTCTGAAATTTTCTGGTTTTGTTTACTTTTAGCTTCAGAATATTTAAATTTCATTAATAAATATTTTCGGTAGTTTTTTTTAGCTTTTTTGCAATTTGGAACCTCGAAAATTTATTATTTGTCGGGATTTTTTGTTTCGATAATTAAATCATTTCTCAACAACCGAGATTTTGCTTCTAAGAACAAATCAGGCAAATCCAAACTGTGATTAATAAAATATCAATACAATTTTAATATTCATTTTAGTACAACGAACTGAAAAATCCCGGCCACTAAATCAAATTCCCGGTTATTTCCCAGTTTTTCCAGATCTCCCGAAAAGGTAGACACACTGATAATTAAATTTTCGCAAACTGGGAACACACAACACTCGAATTTTCAATTTTCTACTGGGACACAATAATTACAATAATACCAATGACAAAATTCCTACATCAAAAATATTACTTTTAATCAATTTTTTTAGTAAAATGACGGGTCGTTATTTCGCGAATCAACAAAAGTAGTTCAAAACCCGAAAATCAATGGAGAATTCTTAAATGAAAATTTTGTGCATCAATCAAAATGGAATCACTACTCGTTTTTCCTTTTCAGTCAACAGATCTTGGTTCAGTGAACACGTAGAGTTTCTGAAGTAATCTTTAGAGATTTAGAGTTCAGTACCGTAAACTGGGAGTAAGCGACGTATATGTGAGCAAAGCGGCACACCCTTCATTCCCTATTTAAAACGCGATATTGTTTCTTCCAGATTTAGCAATTTAGGCTTCACAATTGTTAGCCGCAGGGCTCCATATTTTTTACCAAGATGAATCAAATATCCCATTCAGAAATGCAGAATCAAGGGTGTGTCACTTTACTCCCTATGCGTCGCTTAATCCTAGTTAAAGTAACGTGCTATATGAGGCAACATTTTCTGCCTTGGAAACAAGATTAGTTTTTTATTTTCGGTGTGGTTCTCTGATTGTTTAGCTCCCGTCGCTTCATCGTGGATAAACTGGTAAGAAGCGATTGGTCAAGGTGCGGGGCGTGGCGTGAACCATTACGTTTCGCACCTGGTTGACCCGATATGGCACGTGCCAAGCCGGTGAATTCACATACCCGTTCGAGAAGCTCCAACGATTGTATTCACCACCTGTCAAGAAGTACTTCATCTTCGTCAAAATGCTTAAGGATCGATCATACTGACAAATTATCAAAAACCAGACTTCTTAAGACCCAAACTGCGCACGCGGTGCCGTTGAAACGACTTCAACCCGAAGTTGTTAACATCAAGAATGTTACGCTTCATTTTTAATTTGGGATGTCTTGCAGCTTATTTTTGATAAAAACCCTAAATTTAGGCAGAAAACGTTTTTTTTAAAAACCGGTTTTCAATTTAAACAAAAAACGATATACCGCGAATTGGGGCTCAGCGACGCATATGTGAGGTTAGACGGCGCATTCTTAATTTCCTATTTAAAACGAATGTAGTGTTTTTTATCGAAAAATATTTTAAAAATCTATTTAAATACAAAATAAAAAGACATTCCTGTTGTTGGTACCTTTGAGTTAAAGTAATTTCAACGAAACCGTTCTCAGTTTTTAAAAGATAATTCCGGGATGAACGTTCTACCATAGATTTACTTTAAAACAATCCTTTCAAAAAATGCCGTAAAAATTAATTAATGATTAGGTTTTTAACAATTTATCATACTATGGATCCACAGCTCTTCACATGTTGCCCTAAAGGGCCATCCACAAATAAAGTTCGAAAATTACACTAAAAATATACATTTTCGAGAAAAATGGTATACGTAAATTTGCAGGTTAAAAACATCAATAAACATTTTTTAAATTAAAATAGTTAAATTTTCTACCAAAGAAATGAACTTTCAGACAAGCATATTAATTCTCTAACAAAAAAATAATAATTTCAACTGAAAAAAACATAAAATAGCCATAAAAGAGTTGAATTTGCAACCAAGAAATATTTTTTCTCAATTGAAAGAAAAAAGTCGTCTAAAATGTTGAATGTTCAGGCAAAAAAAAGAGTTTTAACAAAATTCTTGAATTTCGAAGAAAATAATTAAATTTGTAATCAAATAGTTGAATTTTCAGCAGAAAAGATAAAAATTCCAACCGAACATTGTCAACAAAGAATGTAACATTTGATATTTCAACCAAAAAAGATTTTAATTTTAAATAAAAAACAGTTTAAGTCAACCAAAACAAGACGAATTTCCAAACGAATATTTGAATCTTCAACCGAAAAAGATTTTTCAGTTAAAAAAGAAAACAATACAATAAAAATGTTAAATTTTCAATCCCAACAGGCGAATTTTTGACGAAACAATTGAATTTTCAACAAAAAAGTTCATTTTCAACCAAATGATTGAACTTTCTACCAAAGTTTAAACAAATTTTTTTTAGAAGACAGCAAATTTTTTAAATAAAATAAACCTAATTATCCACTAAACATTTTTTGATTTCGGAATACACCATTTTAATTTTGAACTATATAAAGTGTGTCTGTCTACGCACCATTTTAATCCCGAAACAAAATTATGAAATCGTACGTTTGAAAGACTGAATACTTGTTATTAAAACATTTTATTTCCAAAAACTAATTTCATTTATTTATTTAACAGAATATATATAAGCACGTTATTCTCTAAGTTTATTAAGTTTTTATTAATTTGAGGTGGGGGGGGGGGGTTAAATCTTATATAATCTTGTATAGGGCGAGGATTCAAAATTTCAGAAAAACGCCTTGACCAATTTGTGGATGACCCCTGAAAAGAACCATTCAAATCAAATAAGGGTAGAAGAAAAATAAAAATATGATTATGAATAGTGAGACTTTGAGCAACTTTGTAGAAATTTATACTGTCAGATGCAAGATTTAAGTTATTGTATTATCAGTTTTAAAGGCAGAGTTTGAATTGAAAGTGTTAAACAATATTTTAAACATTCCGAGTTACAGTTTAAACAATAAAAAAAGGAGACTGACATTGACATAGGGGCAACCACCCTACAGTGAATAATCATTATTTAAAAATACTAATGTATGTAACATAATCAATTCTATTTAATTAAAAATTAAGACACCATAAGTTCTACTCAATCAAAATTAAATTACTTCAGAAGGAGATAGTTTGTATTTACATTTTTCGAAGATTCTCGAAACAGGATTTTACCAGGAATCGAGAACCTTCTAAAACTCGTTACCAGGAAACTCTGATTGGTTATCTTGCGTGAGCCCCTTCCCTTTGCAGCCATCGAAACGCGCTTGCGAGTAAGTGGCTATGATCCCAAATTTGGAATGTAGTCTTACTGCGCTTGCGCTAGGTCGTTTAAAGAAGCGACGCGACAACCCGTTACCATAGCAATAATAAGTCGCGCCGTGTTTCTCTTAAGCGCATCTGGCGCAAGCGCAGTAACTCCACCTGCCAAAGTTGGGGTCACCGGTAAGTAGGAGGAAACAGGCCGAGCCAGTCTGGTTCGAGCAAGCAATGTGTTAACGTGAATTGAATAAACTTATAATTGCCGGAACATCTATTCGCTTATTATTTCTCGTTTATCCTTCGCACTACTAAATTATTTTTCTATTATTTATGTTCTTAATTAATGATTATCCACTGTAGGGAGGTATCCCATACACTTTACATACAAGTACTCGCATACAAATACATTATCCCCTAAACTCGACTATTAAGATTATTTATATTCAGACATTTCTATCTATTTGTAATAAAGATGCAGTGACTAGGATCTTTAGTCGTAAGTGATGAAATGAAACCCTGACGCTTTCATTTTCGTTACAATAATTAATTTATAAATAAGTTTGCAATGTGTATTTACAGGCACACTTTTTAATTACCCGCAGGATGTTTCAAAAGTTACTGGTCTTTACAAATGGATTATTTTTCAAAAAAGAAAGTTTCTTATTTCGTAAGAAATTTACTTTCTTCTTAGCTTAATATTTCTGAAACATCCCGTTCCCTTCTCGCCCTGATCAAGAATAAAATTCTTTCGTATTTGATTTTGTGAATCTTTGCATTTTCTATCCAATCAAATTAAGCCTCCATACCCTGAGACCTCCTTTTACAAGAATATTTTTTTTATATTCGGAAATTCAAGAAAAGGAGGCGAGAACAAAAGTGAAAAGTGCGAGAAAAATGTGCGCTTCGACGATGGACTGCAGACAGAGAAGAAATGATACAGGAACCAAAAATAAAGACAATGTATGAAGATGCTAATAAAACAAATCTAAGAAGCAGTATCAACTCAGTTTCTAATTATTGACTAGGGTAAATTCTTAATTTTTTGCAGGTCAATTTAAAAGAAATCAAAAGGTTTGGATGATTTTTACACATTCCAAGACATTTCTCAGCAATTTAAAAGATTTCTAATTCAGAAAGGGATTTTTTGATCAGAATTATAATTATGATTTTCTAATTTTGTAAAAGAATTATAGTTCCTAATTCGAACAAAGATTTTTTTAATTTCCTTCTTCTAAATCAGGATTAAATTTTTTTATGTCAAAGCTTACCTGTTCCAAGGCAAAATTATAATCAGGGTGTCTACCTGGCGGATGATTTTAAATTCTCGGGTTTTTTCTGAACAATTGTTTATTTTTCCCGATCAATACAAAAAAGCCCAAAATATTCGAATTATTTGGAAATATTTTTGAAGACTTTAAGAGATTTCTAAATATTAAGAAAATTTCAGATTTACAACAGGAAATTTTTTTAAAGAAATATAATTCAGAGAGTTTAGTACATCATAATAATTCTGAATTTGGGCACGGATTTGTTTGAATTCTCTCCTTCTAAATCAGAATGAAAATTATTTTTTCAAACGCCGTTTCCATATCAAAAATTTACTTTTCCAAGTAAAATAATAATTCTTTGCGGAAATTCCTTGTTCCAAAGTGAAAATTATAATTCTTCATGGAAATTTCCTGTTCCAAGTCAGAATTATATTTATTTTCCACATTTTCTATTTTAATTCAGAAATCTAATAATTCCCTTCTCCTACAATTCAGAAGAGGAAAGTTTTCAATTCTGGTAAATATTTTCAGAAAATAAAGAATGTTTAAACTCAAACAAATTCTGATTTGGAAGCAGGCATTTTCAAAATTGGACGTATTCTGACTTGGGAAAGGGATTGTTTTGTAAATTTCCTTCTATTTTAAATCAGAAATATAGAACTCCCTTTTCAGTTTAATATAAAAAACTCTATTTTAAGTTAACTAGTACTTTTTTAAGAAAATTCCCTGTACTAAAGTAAAAAATTATCATTCTTAAGGTCTTTTTAGTTATAAAAATAATATTTTTACAGCAAAACCTTTAGAACTGAAAAAAATTACTTTAACAATTCTCCTTTGCATTTGAATTTTTCCTCAATATTGCTTTTTACTCATTTCTGGAAGTCTTAAATTTTAAGAATGGCTTATTTTTTCGGGTAAAACATTATCTACAACTTTACCGTTTCCACTGTTTAATGTAATTTTTTCTATGGCTGTAATGGTTAAGACACTTTTTTTTAAACAGATAAATATATTTCAAGGTCACCATTTTTTTTTTTTAAAAGCAGTAGAGTTGTAGGTTTTGTTTTTTCCGAAAAAAAGAGTCATAATTTATGAAAATGCCAAAATTTAAACAAAAATTGGTAACGAGACGACTGAAGAATTAAGAAAAATAAAATTCTCGACACTGTGAAATTTCTGAATTGGAAAATTTTCGAAAAATAAATTCCCGTACAACAAAATTCGAAAAAAACAAAATTTCCGAACATTTTATAATATTTGCAAATTGGAACATCGGTAATGGGACAACTTAAAAATAAAATAATAAAATTCCCGACACTGTGAAATTCGAGTATTTAAAAATATTCCGAAAAATAAAATTTCCGAATATCTAATGAAATTCAAGAAATGGAAGATTCCTTAATAATATAATTCTCGAACAGTTTATAATATTATCAAATTGGAAAATACCGAATAATAAAATTCCCCAATTTGCGTAAAAAGTAATTCCTAAATTAGACAATTTCTGAAAAATTAAATTCCCAAATATCTAATAAAATTCACGAATTAAAAAATTTCCAAATAATAAGATTCTCGAACAGTTTATAATATTAACTAATTGGACAGTTCCCGAATAAAAAAATGCACGAAAAATGAATTAATAAGTTATTACAATTTAACAATTTAAAAAAATGGTAAGGGGACAACTGAAAAAATAAAAATTCGCGACATTTTGAACTTCCTGAATTCGAAAATTTCCGAAAGGGAAAATTCTCAAATAATAAAATTCCTCAACAGTTTATAATATTACCGAATTGGAGAATTCTCGAATAATAAAATTGCCAAATAATAAAATTCTTGAACATTTTATAATAATATGCGAAAATTCCCGAATAAAAAAATTGCGACAGAAAATTTCCGAATTTAAACAATTAAACGTTTTTCTTATAAATATTAGTTATTTATTAAAAATAAAATAATCAAATATTTTTATTGAAAAAATGATTAATTGTTTAAATTCGGGACTTTTCTATTTCACATATTCTACAATTTCCTAAAATTTCTGTCGGGAATTTTCCAATACAGAAATATTATAAACTGCTCGGGAATTTTATTATTCGGAAATTTTACTGTGTTTCAAAGTGAACCTGAAATAAAAATTATAATTCTTTACGGAAATTCTTTTAGAAAATTCCTTGTCTTTAGAACTGGCAATTTTGGCCGACCCAAAGTCAAAACTATGTATATATATTTTGCTCAGAAAATTCCCTGTTCCAAAATCAGAATTTGAGTAACAAAATCTAGGAAACCAGTTTTACTTGTTAATTGGGATATTCAAGAGAAAAATCCAGATTCTGAATAAAATATCCGGATTTTCCGGTCAAGTAGACACCTTGATTTCATAATCTGAACGAAAAACTTGAGCTGACTCTGCTAAAAGGAAACAGGACTTTTTAAAAAGATTCAGTCGCATGCTTCGAAGGGGAATCCATGAGCGAGTAGGAAGAGACGAGACAGCACAAATTGGGTCCAGCGACCCAAAAATAAAAACAAAAAGATGATTAAGGACAATTTACGTATTTCAACAATACAACCACCTAAAATTCTTTCATTCCTTTAGAGTTTAGACGCTTCGTAATTATTCATCATCCAGCCTAGCTTCGACTATCTTTATATGCAAACAGACGAGATCTACCACCTTGAAATTTCTTTTCCTTAACAACAACTCTAAACAATCACGAGACATAAACTTGCCATAGATTGGAATTTTAAATACATTCGCCATCATAAATCGGCACTCAGCACTTCAAGTGTATCCATTTTTTAAATGTTTTCCTTGTGTATAATTCTATGTGTATATAATATACCTGTGATATATGAAGTTTTGTCTTGTACACTACGTTTATTAATTCAATAATAAAAAGCGACAATATAAATGATCATAATGGTCTATTGATGTCAATAAATAATAAAGTAATAATATTTTTATTTTATTAAAATTAGAAAGAAAACCTGAAACGTCATATGATTCCAATCAAATTTAATTGAAAATGCATTTAGGGTGGCAGCGGTGGGAGCACCAAAAATTAGTAGCGAATAAGACTCATATTGCAGCGTCCTAGAAACTCAAAATTTTCCTTTCTCGATTAAAATTGCAAAAGAGGTTCAAATTCTATGCTTTTGCTCACATTTAAGGCTCGTACATTCCTAACGATCAACGAGAATGAAATTTCTCCGGAAGAAGAAAATTCTCCTCGGATTTCAAATCCTTGAAAGCGCCTCAATGTCCCGAATTCAAAATATTAACAACAATTTGGCTAAATTAATTAAATTAATTAAATAAATAAAGCTAGGATATATAGATATGTTTATAATGTTGTATCACGATTTTTCACTAGTAGCTTCTATACAAAATAATTGACTAAATCATATAAAACTGCAATCAAATTCAAATTAGAAATGAATAATATTTCTTAGCTTCAAAATTTTCATCTTTCGGGGCATTGGTCGAATTCTAAATTGAGGAATTCCACTAACAAGAAATATCAGACTATTCTACTCTCCTAAATCTCATAGAATCTGTTGTCTTGACTATTTGAAATTAATTGATATTTCGCTTATCCTACATTATATAAATTATGAAGTTTCCTAATTAGATAGTGAGTCATGATTTAACGATTGATTCGGGGATGACTTTAATATTTTTGATGGAAAATTTGCGACGAATAGAGTACAACGATCTGGCTTCGAGATTACCTTATAAAATAAATAGGTCTTATCAAAATGTGTATCCTGAATTTGGTATAAAAACTAGGTATGGTGCAAAATTTAAAAAATAACGGGACGTCGATCAATTCTCTGGCCTCGATGGGTTTTTTTCATAAATGAAAAATCCATTTCTTGATCCTGAAGCAGCTTTTCAGTGCAAATTTTAACTTCTTTACTCAATTTGTTATATTATTTATAATAAAATAACTAGTGCTCCGCGATGGACATGGTAAACGTTTAAACAATTTAAATAATTGTTACATTTATTCGTTGAGAGATTGCGGATGTAGAAAAGTTCATTCGGGTTAACTTGCCATCATTTTTAAATTCTTTTTTTTTATTTGAACTAACTTCAGTTCTTAAAAAGTCATCTTTTTTGTTAAAAATTCAACTCTTTCGTTAAAAATTCTTCTTTTTGGGTTCAAATGTTAATTATTTTTACACCAAATGAAACTATCGATTTAAAATTCAACTGTTTTGTAGAAAATTCAACAATTTGGTTCAATTAATGTTTTCTTCTTGACGGAAAACCTTTCTTGGTTAAAAATTCGAATGTTTTAATCGAAATTTCGCCTTTTCCTTTTTATTTTTTTTATTTGAAATGCCACTGCTTCCTTGAAAATTAATTTGCTTTAGTTGAGGATGGTTAAGAATTCATCTTTTTGAGTTGACGATTCAACTGTTGGGTTAAAAATTAACTTTTTGTTGAAAAATTAACAATTTAGTTAGATTTTTTTTCTATTTCAGATACAAATTCAAGTCTTTTATTGAAAATTTTAATATTTTTTTGAAAATTCGCCTTTTTATGTTGAAAAATCAATAATTTAGTTAAAATATTTTTTCTTTTTGTACTGAAAAATGTTTCTTGGTTGAAAATTTCACTCTTTTGTTAAAAATGTATATTTTTTGGTAGAAATGTAATCTTTTTTGGTTGACATTTCATCTGTTTTAGTACAAAATGCAGGTATTGGTTGAACATTCATATTTTGGTTTTGAAAATTCAACAGTTTTGTACAAAATTCAACAATTTGGTTGAAAATTCAAATTTTTTGTTGAAAATTCGTCTTTTTGTTTGGAAATTAAGCTATTTTGATACAAATTTGAACTATTGATTCAAAATTTATATTTTCATTTCGAAAATTTCAAAAGTTTTTGTAGAAAATTGAACTATTTAATTGAAATTTCGATTTTCATTTTGACTAAAAAATCTTTCTTAATTAAAAATTTAACACTTTTTGTGGAAATTTCACCCGTTTTTTTGGTCAAAAATGCAACTATTTGCTCGAAAATTATTTTGTTTTGGTTGAGTAAAAATTTATATTTGTTTGTTCAATTCGACTGTTTTTTACTCCAAATTAAAATTCTATGTTAGAAATATCAGCTATTGGTTACAAATTTTACTATTTTGCTGAAAATGCGTTCTTTTTTTTTTGTAAATGTCAATTGTTATTGATCTACGATTAAAATATTACATTTTAGATATCAACCATTACATTTTTTGGTTAAACATTAACTTTTTAATTGAAATTTGAACTATTCTAGTTTTCATAGAATATTGGTCTTTATCGATTGAAAATTCATCTTTTTGTTTGGAAAATTTTTCGCTTTTGGTAGAATTTTTATATCTTTTGGTTAAAAATATAACTTGATGGTTATAAATTGATGGTTTCACTATTTTGATCAAATAAAAAAAATCTTTTTTGAAAATTAATATTCTTAACTGATGATTTAATTATTTGATTTTCAGTTGATAAATAATCTTTTTTTAGTTAAAAACTTAACTATTTCGTTAAAAATTGTACTTTTTTGGTAAAAATTTAATCTTCTTCGTTGGAAACGCATCATTTTAGTTGAAATTTGGACTATTTGGTGAAAATTGCATCCATTTTGTTTAAGGTGCAATATTTTTGCTGGAAATATTAGTAATTTAAAATGCCTTAAATTTAGTTTAATATAGTACCCAAATTAATTTTATATCAAAGAAAATAATTCTTTAATTTTCGTGAAAAAGCTCCTTATTTTCCCAGTTTCCAGAAAAAAATGTCTCTTGAAGCCTTGAAAGCCTTGAAAGTTAAAAACGATGGAAAGTTTAACTGAATGCAATTTTCTACAGGCTAAACGTGAAATCGGTTAAATAAAGAAATTATTCGAACTGTTTAAACGTTTCATCGGTCAAACGCGGATCACTAAAAATAGCGTGAGAATGCAAGTACGGACACGAACAAATTGTGTTAATAATAAACTGCATGGAAGCTTCTGAAAAAATTGAACTTGCTTCCTCACATTAAATTTATATAATTTCTTCAAATCCAGTTCAAAATAATTTTTTAACCAAATAACGTGTGTGCACCCTCTTAAAATCTATTTTGAGCAACTTCTTTCCCTTTGCCTATAAGTCGAACTAAATCTCGGCTGAAACATGCTCCTTGATCTTATTTTTAATTTTAATCAGCATCAAACCGAGCAAAATCGAAATTAGTTTCAACGGCCCCAAGTCGGCACTGGCCTGCGTCCTAAGTCGGCACTGGAATGTGTCCTAAGTCGGCACTAGATTGTGTTCTAAGTCGGCAAAACCACAGATCTCTAAATATTTTTAAAAGTTCAATCGATTAAGGGCATCGTTGTATGTGTGTTACTTTATTTTGTCGTATTTCAATGCCATGCCGCTCTTCTCTTGTGTTTTTTTAGTTTGTTTGTATTTTGACTACATGTTGCTTGCCCCTGGTATGTGTTCTTTTAATGCCTGTATTTTCTTATTGACTATTCGGTGCCAACTTAGGACCACCATTTTGAGAAATAGTAAAAATTGACTTCTTCGCTTTGCATTTCGACCGCGGTAACTGACCAAAGACATCAAAGCGCCATTAAATCCTGTTTATCGTCCGTTTTCGACAAAAACTCTTACTGTGCCGTCTTAGGACCACTCTCCCCTACTAATTATGAATTTCAAATAACAGATGAACGCAAAAAGCCGAATGATTCTAATTTCGATTCTCCGGGTTGAAATTAGCGCTTCATTGAGACATTTCGATGATTGTCATCCTCGTAAACTCAAGTCGCACCCTTACATCGCCCCTCGATCCTAACTATTAATAATACTCTTTATACGTTCAACTCTTTTATTTCAATAATTTATTTTCTTCACTTCGGAACCTATTCGTTAACGTCTAGATAAATCCTTACAATTAAGCCGACGTAATTAGCATACTGTATTTGCGCAAGTCTTGTTTGGTTTCCTACCATGAAATAATCCAGGATCAAAATTATCGTAGTCTAATTAGAGATTTCGTTTTCAATCTCACTGAATTATTCAAATAGGTCAGATCCTTGAAACTCGTAACAAATATTTCCTACAAAGACACCTCTACATCATCTATCGGATCATTTTGATCTTACGTCTTTGAGAATATCTTTGCCTTCTCAGCTCTACTCCAATATGAATTACATTCACAGGGTCACTCTTTTCTAATTCTACAATCAACTTAAAAGAAAAAAAAGAAGACTTTCAAGTTCCGGAATTGGTAACCAAAAAGAAGTTCATTCCTAATTATTGTTCGATAAATCCTAACGTCCGATTGCACCATTAAAAGCAAACGACTCAATTCGACGCGAAATATCATAAGCGTTTACGAGCAATTTGTACGGCTTTAGCGCTTTGATGCTACTCACTTGTGCTCTCGTTT
This sequence comes from Belonocnema kinseyi, assembly GCF_010883055.1. Classification (NCBI taxonomy): domain Eukaryota; kingdom Metazoa; phylum Arthropoda; class Insecta; order Hymenoptera; family Cynipidae; genus Belonocnema; species Belonocnema kinseyi. Next base: position 157,532,760 of record NC_046658.1, on the reverse strand, counting down.
CTACTTCCATTTTTCCCCCCTAGCGTTTCTCAATTCCACTTTAAGTTTTCAATTCCCTTGATCGGACTTGCTTTCAAACTCACCGAACTCGGATACAAGCTTGTTATTAAACTAGGGTTCTTGACTTTCGATTTTTCTCTATAGAAAATGAGATTCGATGATGCTATTTAGTAGCCGAGTTGGCAAGTTTTCGTTGTGTTCGAGCATTAAACGCTGTTTTTAATTGGCTTCGTTTCTATCATTTCATCCTCCCCCCCCCCCCTTTCTCGTAAATATATTTATTGCTGATCTTCCTCCTGCTCCTCTTTTTCATCCCTAGGATCGGACATTTCATCACCAACACCTTCAACGTCGAGACTCTGTCCCGGAAGCAGAGGCGGTGGAAGATTCGCGACATCAAAGCTGGAATCAGTACTAGAGATAATCTGACCAACCTTGATTTCCAAATCCACCGAAGCCCGGTGTCTTCTCTGCTGTCTTTTTCTCCTAAAAGCTCTCTGTCCCCTATCAGGAGTGTGAGAAGGACTGTCCATACTCGACGAAGTGTCTCCTTCACTCTGAGGACTTCTATTCGAAGAATAAGGCATCGTCTTTGTTCTGATTTGCGCCCTGACCTGCATTGGAGGACTAGAAGTTGTCGACTCGCCGCTTAAACTAGTCGTCGAATAGTAAGGCGTTGACTTTGCTCTGGCAGGAAAAACCACAGGTCGCTCTGTAGATTTGGTTCCAGGTTTTTGTTCCTTGAGTTCAGAATGAAATCTACTGATTCTTCCAGATCGTTTGGAGACATCAGCATTCTGAGGATGTATTGGCTCATCAAAAGTCCATTCCTCTTCACCACATCTCGACCTGGAAGCCAAGCCTGCAAATCTTTCATGCATATCTTCGCCACTGTCTCCTCGAATCACTTCCATTCGAACCTGATCAACACTGGGGTACTTCATCGCTGGTACATTATCGTACAACTGATCCTCATCCTCCTCTGGAATCGGACAGGGAATATTCGGAATTTCAACAACGTCGGGGAGTACATCATAGTCTTCTCGAATGGTTTCAGCATATTCGTTTTCAAAAGTGATCTTGGGCGGAGAAATATCAACAAATGCCTGAGCTCCAGTCTCATCTTCAAATCGTCGACGATGCTCATCAAACTGACTCTCCACAAATTTTCTAGCCTCGTCGAACTCATCTTTCCCGGAGTCTTCATCCTCACCTATCATTTTTCCTCTGTCATAGGAACCACTCCCCATTGGGTTCTCTTCATCCGGCAGCGGAGGACTTTCAACATGTTGACACTTTGAGTTTGGTCTCATACTTGTTCCACTTTTCTCCGAGGTTGTTGTGTCACTCTGGCTTTTCTCTGTTGCCAAGTTGGCATAAAATTGTTGAGGAATGACGGTGGTGCTACCAGACCAGTCGGAGATGGAAGCTCCTAACTCTGCGAGTGAATTGTCATCGGATTTTGTACCAGAATATTGACAAAACTGACGAACGGTGTTGTTTGAGCTCGACCACTCGGACATCGAAAGTCCCATGGATGTGTCTTCGCTGTGGGATGAACCAGTGATATTAGATTTCGGTTTTACGGCAATCTTGACAGTGCCGTCAATAGTTGTTGCTGAAGCTGAACTTTGTCCATCCTCCAGGAAAACAGAGTGCAAATCTTCATGAAGTGTTCTGTTTTCGTCACTAGAATCGCTGTCCTGATCGACTCTCCCAGTTGTTGTATCTGTGCTATCAGTGACAGTAACTTTTACAGCTTCTTCTGGTTTGATTTCCATGTAGAAAGTCTCCACGTGACTAACAACTGGTGTTTCGAAAAGAGGAGAACTGGGAGGAGTAGGCCAGTCTTCCGATGACTGCAGCTGAAGTCTAGCTCTTCTCGTTTTTGGAGACTTTCCATCATCATCTTGAACATCGATCGGAATGTCTGGAAGTTCAGAAGAAGTTCTACGGTCTTCTGAAACTGAAGGATGCGCTGCGCCAGAAGGTGGATCGGAGGATAATGAAGGTTGGTGATCGCTGGATATCAGAGATTCGTCTTCAATACTCGGAGATCTAGAACTCGGTTTAAATGAATCCTCCATGTCGCTCTTGTCCTGCTCAGAAGTCGTCGAGCGCTCGGAAATGCGGGATAAAGTACGAGACAACGAAAAAGCCCCGTAATTAGCGAGTATTTCAGGCCCTACCGGGTAGTTGAAACCGCCCGGGAAGTCGATAAGATCTTCCTGAAAGCTGTCTTCGTTCGCACCGTTGCTATCCTCTGATTGAGACTGATGGTGATTGTTATCATCCGGTGGCATCCAACCTTCTTCGAGACTTGAACTTCCCGAGCTTTCTAAGGGAAAGGGTCTCCAGGTTGAACTCAACTCTGGTTTAGGATGAAGATGTGAACTACTGCTGCTTTCTTCTTCCATGGAACCTTCCTTCCGAGACTCTCTGATCATAGCGATTTCTCTTCTGTCAATAATTGGCTGCACCTGACCAATGCCAAGAGGTCGAGCGATAGAACAGGAACTGGAATCTGGATCTTCTCTATCTGGAGTCCAGGTATTGGTGTCTTCACTTCTAGATCTCTCAGTGCTTAACCTCAATTTCCTGTCCACTCCCAACCGATGAAGATCCAACGTGTCGAGAGATTCTTTGCTAACTGGTTCGTCTTCAGGCAGGTCCTCAGCGCCTTCTTCCTCCTCCTTCCTCATCTCCAAATACTCTGGAGTCAGCTCAACTTCCACAAGAGTCTTCTCGTCAACTTTGTCAATTCCATAATCTGGTGAACTCATTTCACTATCACCTCCCTGCACCTGCACCTGAGTATCTAATGCATCTAAAGTGTCCTCACTAGTATCTCCAGAATCTAGTCTCCGCTTTTCGTGAACCTCAATCTGGTAGGTTTCCTGATCTACTACCTCCGGGTCTTCATCACTGGACCTCGCTTCATCGGAGCATTCTTCTATCGAAATCTGTATTGGCGACCGAACCATATCCGGAGGATCTTGATTGATGTTGTAAGGTTCGGGCAAACATTTGTAGCCTCCTTCTACAACACTGACAGTCACATTCGGCACTTCTTCCTTGTCAACCGAAGCTCGGGGGCTTAGCGCTCTAATCCTTTCCTGTATTACTCTTGCAACGATATCTTCTTTATTGAGTTCAACTGAAATATCTTCCATCACTTGCACAACATCTGGAACAGATTGAGAAGTAGTTTCTTTCTTGTTATCTACTTTTGCTGTATCAGATTTTACCCCTTCTACTTTCTCTTTAGTTTCTTCAAATTCACCATTCGATTCCACTGAACTCTGATCAATAAATCTAGTCGAAGAATCGACTTTCAATTGACTGAACTCAGATGCATCGACAGTAGCAGTTGAAATTTGCATTTCGACATCTTGTTCATAAGGAATCAGATCAGGACACGTTGATATTTCATTGTTCTCCGTTAAAGGCGATTCCAAATATTGTGTTGACGTTTCTGTCACTGATAAAGAGTCCGTAAATATCTCTGGAATTGTCGTATGATCAGTACTATCAGATCTATGATTTGGTGAAGCTTCAAGCTGAGTCGATTGTCTAGAAACTGGTTGCAGAATTTCCTCCCGCTTTTCGTCTTTTTCAGCTTCCTCTGACATGTCTACCGTGTCATCTTTACTAGAAAAGGCATTAACAGATGGTAACCTATGCAGAGCAATCACAGGAGCATCTAGTGATTTTGCTCTACGCTGAGAAGTTGGAGACTGAGTCGCACCCTGACGTTGCAAGGTTCCAATTCCACTTCCTTCCGATAAACCTAATTTTGCTCTAGCAAATAAAATTGGACTCTGTCCAGGTTTACGCAGAACAACGGGACTTTCCGCAAGTTCTTGCACAATTGGTGCCTTTTTCATATCTTTCTTCTTTATTGGGGATTTCGTAAGGTCAGATGAGATGCCTTCATTAGGTCTTAATTCACTTTCAAGAGTTTCCTCAAGAGGGGGAGGTATAATGTCATCAAAACTTGACTCTATTGCAGGCTCTTGCTTCGAATCACTCTTTACTTGATTAGAACCCTCAATAATAATTATTTCTTTTCCAGAATCAGGCCTATGTTTCATAGAGGCTGATCTTTTTGGCGATACTTTATCAACAGAATCCTTCTTTTCTGTGCTTCCCAGACTCTTAGAAATTCCAAGGGACTTTGGCCTTGGCTTGTCACTTTTCAAATTTCCTGCACTCTTAATCATTTCATCATCGACAGAAGCAGACTTTCCTTTTGTCTTTTTACTATCGTCCTTTTCATCTCTAGAACATGATAAAGATCTACTGTCTGATAATCTTCCCACCGACTTTGACCTTGTTTTCTGGACAATGCTGACTTCCGGTACCACATCAGTGGAATCTATAATAATAATTTCCTGGGGCATTTCTCCAATCTTGAGTTTTGACTTGTCTATCTTTGAACTGGCAGGAGAAGTCTTCTTCACAGTTGGTTTATCACCTTCCAGAGACTTGGATTGCTTCTTAAAGTCCTTCTTTGGCTCGGACTTGGCTTTTTTCATCTTTTTGGGAGAAACATCCTGTACGAAATGTTTAATTTCGCGATCAGGGGACAATAAAGTGTCAATAGGTGCTTTTTCCTCTGCCAATGAGAGAGACTTTGAACGCAAAGGTTCTGCATGTGGTCTCAACAAGAAGGGAGTGAATTCGGGAACCTTTAGGCTATCTAATTCTAAAGCAGGTTTCACGGGAACTTCATCAAGTGGAAGATCAGCAACTGGGTCAACAAAATCATCAAAACCAGTATCAATGATTTTTGGTCTAGCAACTTTAGTCGCAGAATTCTTATTAGCTTCTGTGAATCTGGACTCTATTTTGTCCAAGATTCGTTTAGTCTTTTCCGGAATCGTTGGTTTTTCCATAGCTTTGGGCTTGACTACTTCAGATTTTTCGGGTGATACGATTAGCTTTGGCGAAATTTGTGTACTTTTCTCTCCTTTAACTACGCTATCAGTCTTGTCCTCAGAATGGTCAGTGATTAAAAGTCTACTAGGTACATTTCTCAACGGTAATATCGGTTTTTCAGGAATAGGGGGCTTTTTGGCACCAGGTTCAGGCGGTGTAACCGGCATACCGATATCAAAAGGCAGCGAGGGTATTTCAGGCAAAGGAATCTTTTCGATACTGTCTTGCTTCTCCAAACTGTCGTCTGGCACTTTAAGCCTCTCCTTCTCTCGTCGCTGCAATTCCTGTTTGATTCCAAGCCCGACGACGTCCGCAAAATTGAAACCTACCTTATCCTTCGACTTGTCTAAAGAAGAAGATCGCTTCTTCTCAAGAACTGAGACGATCGTAACAAGAGGATCAGTTGGCGATAGCTTAGGTGAGACTTTGGGAGAGACCTTAGGAGAAACTTTAGGTGAGATCTTCGGTGATCTTTTCTCAATAACTGAAACAATCGTAACTATCGGTTCAGTGGTGGATAACTTGGAAGACTTTTTATCGAGACTCGAGTACTTTGTATAGGTTCTATCACCTAAGGAAGCATCGGATTTGCCTCGATCTAAGGACATGGTCTTTGGAAAGAGTCGATTGGGCGATGGACCCTTTCCAGTAAATTTCGTGGGGCTCCTATCAGTTGGTGACAAATTGTAAACAAATGTCTTACGCTCTGTCGGTGATCGTTTTGAGCCCGAGCTTAAATTACTCTTAGATTTATCTAAGGAACTTAAAATTGACTTTGGTTTATCGGGACTTACTAAAATACTTCTGGGTTTTTCGGGGGATAATTTGGCGATGGGTTTATCTATTGGTGGAAGTTTTGATAAGTCTATACAAGTCATATCTGTAACTGTCTTTAAAGGCAACTGCGGCAATTCCTTCGCAAGGGTCTTCACCTTGCAAATTTTGCCACTATCCGATTCAGATTTCTCATCAGAGGCAGTACCATTCATCACATGTCGTTTGTGCAAAGTATAGGGGATGTCAACGACGGGTTTCTGAGCACCTACTCCATCAGTAAATGCGTCTTCATCGCCGGAATCGGCTGGTGTGAGATCTATCGACTTTTGGTGCATAAGCATGTGTCTCTTGCTGTTGGAACCTATTCTAGATCTAGCAGGATTAGGATCACTTTTTGTGCGTTCAACAGAAACATGGCCGGGCAAGTTGGAATCATCAAATCCGACAACGATCCCTCCAATTATCTTCGGATCGTACTCAGTGAATACTGTCTTCGGTTTCGAAATCTCTATTTCATTAGGAACACCTATCACAGTTTCTGTTCGCGAATCAATTGAGAATTTCTGACGCTCCTTCTCTCGCCTTTCATTTTCCTTCCTAGCTTTCTCCAAACTTCTCCAATCATCTCTTTCCCTTGGCTTCTCCTCGGAAATTCCCTTCTCCATCTTCCCGTTCCTCCTCGTGTCCCTATAATCAAGCTTCTCAATATTTTTCTTTCTCTCGTAATCTTCTCGCTGTTCCACGTTATCAAAACTCTTGTTCTCTTTCGAATCAAACCGATCCAGACTCTTCCGCTCACGCGAGTCCAATTTCTCGAGACTCTTCCGATCCGGTTTGCTCTCTTTGGTACTAAATTGCTCAACATAACTTTGTTCTAGAGAACTCATCCGTTCAATAGCAGCAGGATCAAAATCAAATGTCGGACGATCCCTAGAGTCCAACCTTTCAACGCTTTTACGCCTCGATTCCTTCAAATACTCGAAGGGACTTTTGTTGCCAGAATCTAAACGCTCCAAAGTGTGTCTCTGACTATAATCTAAGGGACTCTTAGGACTTTTTAGACCCTTGGGACTCTTCGGACTTTTTCGCAACTCGCGATCGAGTCGTTCAATGCTCCTCTCTCTACGTTCTCTAGTCTCCTGTTGACGATGACTCTTTTCTCTATGGACCCTATCCAAATTGTCAAGACTTTTACGTCTCTCCTGCTCAACATTTTCACTATAATCACTTCGGTAAAAGTCCAACTGATCGCAACTTCTTTCCCTTGTATCTAGCCTCTCAATACTTCTTCGCAATTCAAAAACGTCATCCCGCTCGACACTACGTCGCCTATAAATCTCCCGCGAATCTAACCGATCGATACTCCTACGTTCTCTTCGTTCCCTAGAATCGACTTTTTCCATCCTCCTAGCCTCTCTCGAATTCTCCCTCTCAATTCGCTTTCGCTCCTTCTCTTGTATCTTGGAAAAGACCTTATCTACTATCGCTTCCGCCTCGCGCCTTCTATCCCGAGATTTATTACCTCGCCCTAAGCTACCGGTTTCCACAAACATCCGCGACGAATTTTCCTCTAAACTCGCAATACTTTTTGCTCTTACTGTCCTAACAGATTTTTTATTCTCGACAGGGCTGAGACTATCATCGATTCGCGACTTTGGTCTCATGATTCCCTCATCTCGCAAAACCTCTGAGTCGACATGAGTCATTTTATGTTTCGGCTTCAGGCTCTTCAACTCATTCAATACAGTCATTTTTTGCTTCTGAACCTGTAATATCACCGGGTCTTTTTTATTCGAATCCTGATGCGGAAGCGGGGGTTTATTTTCAACCGAATTTGCGTGTCTCGTCTCAAATTTACGTTCAATCTGTGTGTTTGATCTTTGAATCCTAGACTCAGTGATGACAAATTCACCTTCTGATTTCGCAATGGCTGAGTACCGATCGATGGACTTGGTTTTAATATTCTTAAGGTCAGTGAGCACGGATTTGAATAGCTGTTTATCGGTGGATTTAATCGAGCGATGCTTGACGAAGGAATCAGTCTCGGAGTCCATTTGGAACATCTCGGGCTCGATTCCTTCGTCACTATTGTCAGACATCGGTTCATTCTCATCATGGGGACTGGAGTAGGATTCTGGATATTCAAATTCATGCTCTCGCTCCAACAACTCGTAGGAATCGTGTGAGAGATCATCGTGAGAGAGATCTCCCACCTGACCGGACTCCTCGTGTCCGGACTCGGTAGACAATGACGATGTTCCGGGATACGAACTGCTGTAAATTCGATCCGGGACTGAATCGTGATCAAGTGAGGGTAATTTGGAGCTCGCGGCACTGTAGGAGCGCTGGGTCTCGTCATACCGCGTGACGGGATTATCAAGTTCTCCTTGGGATGGCAGTTGGAATGTCGTTAAGACCGATTCCCCGGAGGATTTCGCCTCTTTCGGTCGCGCTTTGCCCGAATCCTCGAAGCTGGAAGCGTACAATTCACGGCAGCTAGCCGATCGCTGCCAAGGATATCGGGGCAAAGGTCGCGGCGGTGGGAATTCAGGGGAAGATACGCTGTTAGAGGGGCTGATACGACCTGCTGTTGTAATCCGCTGTTGACTGGTAGCATGCGATTGTCGCTGAACTGGGACCTGGCTCGGGCTGGCAGGCGAATGCACGTCGATAGAGGTGAGCGTCCGAAAGGACGTAGCTGTGTCGTCGCGACGGTGACTCGTCCCTCCCATCGAGACACTCGTCACAGTCGTCGGAGAATCCAGTGTCATCGAGCCGCATGACAGAGACAGAGCCGGGGTTCCCAGAGCTGTTATTGTAAATCATTTTTCGTTCAAATTCACGAGAATTCAGAGAATTTTATTTAAAATTAAGAAAACAAGGATGATGCGAAAGAAAAAGTGAAGCAACTGGAGTTAGAAACTTGGGGAGGTGCAGAATGAAGACAGAATAAGAACGAATGATGAAATGTGCAAAAAAGCCTAGGAAATGAAAGTAAAGAAATTGATTATTATCGTGAGTGCACTTCTAAACTGGTGCGGAAATAATATGCATTCGCTTCAAAACTCTAAAGCTTTCACTTTTCAAGAATAGGCATTCGAGACATTGCTATTTAATATGTTTCTACTTTCTCCGGGCAGGGCCTAAAATGTTGCGTAATCCTAATATTTTTAAAGTCATTCTATTTTATTTGTTGAAAATAAATTTTCTTGGATGAAAACTCATATTTCAAACTTTATTTGTTTTTGTTTTTAATTAATAATTTTAATTGAACATTTAACTATACCATTTTTGGTGAAAATGTATTGCTTTTTATTCGAAAATCTTACTGTTTTAATGATTTTTATTCGCCTTGAACATTCTATCATATCAAAATTCCGATTAACGATCGCCGATAGAAAATTAATTTTTTTTAACTAAAACTAAAGCTATTTGCTTTAAATTAATTTTTTTTCTTATTCATTGAAAATTCACAATTTTAGTTGAAAAGTTAACAAGTTTGCTAAAAATTTGTTATTTTTATGTTTGGAAATTTAACTGCTTGGTTGAAAATTCTTCTTTTTTGTAGAAAAGTTAATGATTTAAATTGAAAACTTACCTAATCGAATTTTGGTCGAAAATTTATTTTTTCTGTTTGAAAATTTAACTAGCTGGTTGAAATTTTTTGAAATTTAATCTTTTTTGGTTCAATTCAACTGCTGTTTATTACAAAATTTTATCTTTTTTAGTTGAAGTATCAACACTTCAATTTTTCGTTGAAAATTCATCTCATCTGGTAAAAATGACGTCCCCTTTGGTTCGAAATTCAACTACTTGTTTAAAACTTGAACTACACTGTTTGTTATTTTTTGTTGTTGGTTACCAATTTATGCATTTTATTGAAAATTCTTTTTTTTTTGTAGAAAATAAATTATCTTAGTTGAAAATCCATCTGTTTGGTTGAAATTTCAACTATTTGATTAAAAGTTAATCGACATCCGTCTCTCGATTTAGTCACAGCGTGGAGGGGTAGTCTGAAATACTTTCCAATTGGAAAGCATAATATTGCGCAACATACTCGACTAATTACTTGTGCACTGCGGTCCTTCCGTGACGAGAGTCGCAACCGTCTCTCGCCCCTTGAGCTGAGAAACTACGTGGACCAGCAGTTCTAGGAATTGCTAAACCGCGAGTGGCTAAACCGAGAGTAGGGTGCATTGCCTTGAAAATGCAATATTTTTAGTTGAAATGTTAGGAATTTAAAGCGTTTCAAATTGAATTTAATATAGTACCCAAATTTTGAAACATTTTAGGCCCTGTATCGAGGTATCCAACAAAAATCAGATT
>NC_046658.1:157508078-157522616 GCF_010883055.1 Belonocnema kinseyi | reverse complement strand
TAGTTTATAGATATTGGTTCTAACAAGACAGTATTTGATTCTACGAAAGCAGATTTGTTAGAGGTAGAAGCTTTCCACTATACACTATGCTACACTACTTAAAGACACTTTATATACTAAATACGAATTATAAGTTACAAGTTACAGATTACAAGTGACAGTTTACAAAAGTAATCAAACGAAAGAAAGGTCCTGGAGAAGAAGATAATGAAAAAGAAATAAAGAAAGACAGAAAAAAAAGAAAGAAAGAATGAATGAAAGAAAGAAAGCATTTGTGTGGTGGTTGTTGTCGGTTTTCTGATTACATACCGGGGTCGCCGAGGGGCAGGAGGGGGTGGGCAGAGATGCTGGAGCTGCCCATAAGGGAGCTGCTTGAAGTGGCGCCACGATAGCCTCCCCCCTCCGAGCCCTGCAATGCCCTACCACCGCTAGTCTGCCGGAACGAATTGGACCTGCGAGCAAGAGAGAGTCAAGTTCAGCATCAGACCTCCGCCACTAAACGCCGGCTCGGCTTTCCAGAACCAATTAATCCTTCTATTTATTTCTTCAGTAATATCGAGGTCAACGGGAATTTCGTTTGAATTTATGCTCCTCCCAGTAATAAGTAATTACCAAACGTATAATGCGCTAAAGTAAGAAGAACATTCTTGAGAGAAAACTGATGCAAGATTCTCTCAAGTCCTGGTCAGATCAGACGGTAGCGCTCCGACTTTGTCACCAGAATATTTGGGTTCGATTCCTGCTGTCGGAAATTTTTTGTAAACTTTTTTTTTCATTCCACTTTTTTCTATAGCAACAAATCTGTTTCCAATTTTGAAAAAAGTGAATAATCTTCCAATATAGTTATTTATATTAAAATGTTTGGCTTAAAAAATTATTTTTTTACTATTTGGGCGATGGAACCATTTCTAAAAAATTGGTAAAAAGCGATAGTGAGAGAAAATTCAGTTGTAAAAAACATTATTAACATAAACGCTTTTTGTCAGTTATAAACTTTTTTCATAAAAAATGTTTTTTTTTTTCTTTGAAGTGACATCTTCAGTAATATTATTTATATTCTTAAAATCATAGAAAAACTTTTTTTTCAGCGATCAGATTTTTTGCTCGAGAGCGTGAAAAAATACAGAAAATATGAGTTTAAAGAAGAAGGGGGTCGACCTTTTCAGCAGTTTTACTTAGTTGTTTCATATGCAAAAATGATTCAAAATTAATATTTTGGATTCACTTACATAAATTGAATGGTCAGATGCAATAAAACAAATTTGGCAACAAATGCCGTCAGTAGGAATCGAACCCGGGCTTCCCGGTTACAAACTCTGATCGTTACTGCCTGATATAAACATGATATTATCGGATCTTCTTACCTCAGTATATTACCAGTTTGGTAATGATTTATTGCTGGAAAGAGTATGAGTCCAAACAAAATTACGAATATTCTAAAAGAACAGGTATTTGGCATTTTTATCTCTTCTTTGCCGGCAGATTCATAATCAAATTCATCATTTAACATTAAAAATACAAGATACTTAATTAAAACTTAATAGAAGCAAAAATTACTATAAGAAAAATCGAATAGAACGTCAAAGTATGTAAATTGATTACCTAGGGCAATTAATCTTGTGCCTATAATTATCAGAAAAAACATTCAAGTGCGCTTTCAGGTTGGGGTAAAAATCTTTTATTATTGACGCGAGCTTAAACTATAAATTTAGGCTACTAATAATATCAACACCATTTCCTCATCTACGGATAATAACAGTGGACTTAATACTACATTCTTATAATACATAAAATTCGATAGCAAATTGTTAGTAAAAGATTATTAGTTATTTTCTTCCTTCAGAAAGTACTTTATTCGAGCTTCGTATTATTATTCTAAACGAAAAACTAAATTTTTAGAATATTAATCTAAATATAGATGTAGGATATTGTCCAGTCAATCAGAGTGTCTAGCGTGTCTTCAATAAAAAATTCCAGGACTTTTCCAGGTTTTCCTGGACGAAAAATACACTTTTCCAGGTATCTTTTTTTCAAGTGAAAAAATATTTCGCATGAAACATAGATATTGTAGGTCTAGTGGAATTAAAAAAGTATCATATGAAAAATTTCTCATACAAATCCAAAATCTAATTTTATAGTCAATAAACCGTTTTTTGGTTTGAAGTTTCTCATTTTTTTTTAATTAAACAAAATTTTGATGACATTTTTTAAATATAATAATTTTTTGATATTGGTATAATTAAAGCCAGTTCAATTCCGTGTGTAGTAATCTTTTTTCTATTGCAATTAAAATTGTTTATAAAATATTTAAATTTTTAATAAAATAGTTGAATTTTTAACCAAATTATTACACTTTCAAGATAAAAGCATGAATTTTCTACAAAATGAATACATTTTAAACAAAAAGATTGAACTTCAACAAAACCAATTGCATTTTTAAAGAAATAATTAAATTTGTTAGAATAAAGATTAATTCTTAACAAAAAAGGTAAATTTGAAATCCAAAAGGACGATTGCAAACCAAAAAAGGATAAGCATTTAACAAAAAAAAACTTAAATTTTCAACCAAATGCTTGCATTTTTAGCAAAATAGTTGAATTTTCAAACCTAATTTTCAATCTTCATTTAAAAAGATAAATTTTTAGTCAAAAGAAAGAAGATTGTAACAAAATCGTTGAATTTTCAAACATAGATAAATTTTCCACAAGAATGATGAATCTGCAAGCAAGAAAATAAATTTTTAACAAAGAGTAATTTTAAAGAAAAAATTGAACTTTTAATCCGCAAATATTAATTTTTTTTCAAAAAAAATTAATTCTCAACAAAATAAATGAGCTTTTAACCAAAGAGATGAATTTTCAGTTAGAATAGTAAATTTTTTACCAAAAAAACAAAAGAACTTTTAAAAAGGTATTTCAAGTTTTAACTCAGAAGTTTTATTTTCTGATCAAATAGACGATTTTTCAGTCAAGAATGAAACTTTTTTACTAAGATTTTTAACAAAATAGTTCAATGTTCAAAAAGAGATGAATCTTCAAAAAAAAAAAAATTTATCGTAGTGGTTCAACTTTTACCCACGTAGTGGTATTTTCTATTTCAAAGAAAAATAGAATTTCAGCCAAAAATAGAGTAGTTGCTTTTTGAGTAAAAAGAGCTCAAATTTCTACCAAAAGAGATCAATTTTTAAACCAAACAGACGAATTTTTAACAAAAGAAATGAATTTTCTACAAAGAAGACTCTTCAGTCAACAGAGAAAAAAATTTCTATCCAATTGTTAAATTTATAGCCAATAAGTAGAATTTTCAAGCAAAAAGTTCATTTTCCACCAAAATAAAGAAATTTGCAGTTAAATTTTTCTGCAAAATAAAAACTCACTTTTTACAAAAAAAACAGTGGTTTTTCACCCACAAAATATTAGTTTTTAACTAAAAATAAACAATTTTCAACAAAATTAATTTATCTTTAACTAAAGTGGATAAATTTTCCCTTAAAAACATTATTTTGAAAAATATTAACCAAAAATATAATTTTTTTTATTAAAATGATGAACCTTAAAAAAATATTTATGTTTTTAAATAAAGTAGTACAAACTTCACCCAAATATTTTAATAATCTACCAAAAACTATGCCTTTAATTTTCTTTAATTAGAAGAAATCGATTTTCTCCTGCGATAACTTTAATGCAATATTGTAAATTTTTCAATTTTGGAATCTTACTTTTAAAAAAATACTTTTTGAATTCAAACGCAGATTTTAGAATATCATATGTTCAAGAAAACAGTAATTTCAATTTGAAAGGTCGAATTCAAAGGTACCTTAATCTTGAAAGACTTCCATGCAAAAAGAATTAAGAATTAAAAGCATTACTATTAACATTTTTCGTCTAAAAGCATATTTAATTTATGAAAAACGATGTTTCCCTTAACTGGATTTTTAATCTTTTTTTTAAGAACATATTTCATTTCCCTTGGAAAATACTCAACTTGAAATTACTGGTTTTTTTTCGTATTTCTAGAACACCATTAATAATTAATAATGCAAACTATCGTGAAATCTAATCGTAAGGTGAATTTAAGCATGCTTATTAATTAATCTCTTATAATTAAGTACCTCCTTCCACGATTTTTTTCCGGTCTGGTGATTAAATTTCTTTTTGAAATTTCCATGCCTTAACTCAGAATTTTAATTATTTTGGAAAATTCCCTGTTCCATTTGAGAATTATAAGTATTTTTGAAAATTCGGTTTTAAAATTCTAAAATTTTCAAAATTGTATCAGTTGAAACAATATTAACTTATAAACATTAGAGATTTTTTTTTAACCAAACATTTTATAATTATGAAGTTAAATTATTTTTATTTTTAGTCGTTTCAAATTATTAAATATTAAATTGCGTTCATAGATCAAAATTGGTTTTTAAATTTTTTCAACATTCTCCTAATATTAATGGTTGAAAATAAAAAATTATTTTATATTTTTCCATGAATCTTTAAAAAATGTGTAACATCTTGAAACTTTTCAAACTCCTTAAAATGCTTCAAAATCTCTTCTAAGATTCTTTTTAATCAATTTTGGAAGTTTTTAAATTGTTGTAAATCTTTTGAAATTATTTTTTCAAAATAGAAAATCATTTAAAATATCCCCACGAATCTTAAGAGAAAAATCTGAAAACCTTTCCAAATGAGTAAAAGGATTCAAAATTTCATTTTGAACCCTTAAAAAATCTACTTTTTGTATTAAAATCTTTTTAAATTTAATTTTTTTCTTAATTTTTACAGAACTTCATAATATATTTTAAAATTATTCGGATTTTTCATAAAATTATTCAAAAATCACGTAGGATTAAAAAATGGACTTAAAATCTGCTATATTCCATTTTTTTACAATTTTGAAAATTTTTCAAATATTCTCTTAAAGCTTAAAATTTGTTTTGGAAATTTATTTGAATATTCATTTTATATTAATTTTTGAAAATAAAAAATCATTACAAATTTTTTCAGGAATCTCGAGAAGAAATTTGAACTATCTTCAAAGCTTTCAAAATACGTAAAGGTTTGATCACTTTATTTCGAGATCTTCAGGAATCTAGATTTTTCACACATTTTTAGAAAGTTTTAAATTATTTTCGAAATCATTTCATAACACTTAAATAATGCAAAATTAAACAAATGGTGTTAAGATCTTCCAGAACCTTTAGTGAAATTTTTTTTATGTTTTGAAATCTTTTTCAATATTGAAAAAAACTAATCGTTCAAAATAAAAAAAATCACTAAAAAATTTCCTGGGAATTTTACGAACATTTTTAAGACATTTTTTTGACAACTTTTCAAGTTTTAAATTATTGGCGAATCTTTTAAATACTTTTAGCACTCTGAAATTTTAAAGATTCAAAGCTTTCTATTTTAAATAATTCAGTTTATAATTTGAAAATTTTTTCACACTTTCAAATAAATCAGAAAATTAAATTATGGAACAGAAATATGAATATCCTGCTTAATAATTAACCTTTGATTTAAAACTTTTTTTACATTTTTGCTGGATTTGAAAGATGTTAGGAAACATTGGAATTATTTAAAAAGATACTTCGAACTTTCAGAAGTTGTGAAGAGATTCTAAAATAATTAAAAATTTGAATATATTTCAAATAATGTTGACTAAAATGTAAAATAATTGAGGTTTTGATATAAAAATTTTTAAGGTTCTTTTTTAAAGGATTTTTAAATGGGTAAAGAAAAAAATGTTTCTTACGATTCCAGGAAAAAGTGAAATTGATTATGTATTTTGAAAAATAATATTTGTTTTTAATATTTTAAAATATTTTAAAACATTTCAAAGAATTTTCTAAGAATTCGGCAATGAATGTAAAAGACTGCAAAGCAAAAATATTATTTTTTAGTTTATATTGTTTTCGTTTCTAAAATTATTTGCTAAATATTTGAATTTTTAAACCAGAAATTGACCAGACGAATTTTAATTGAAAAGAATTAATTTTCAATTAACAAAAATGAATGAGTTTCCTACTGAACATTTTAATTTTGGGTCAAATAGTTGTATTTTATATACAATTGTTGAATTTTTAAGCTAGAAGTTTATGGAAAATATTAGACGTTATATAATATTTGGTTATTTAAAACCAATTACTTTTTAATCAAAGAAAAAAAATGATTTTCAACTGAATTTAGAAATCTTCAACCGAAAAAATGAACTTTTGCGAAAGTAATTCAATTTTTAAATAATGAGTTGAATTTTCAGCCTAAAAAGATTTAAAAAAAACAAGATTATCTTTAAAATAAAAAAATTGAATTTAAGCGACAAAGATGAATTTTCAACGAAATACATAAATTTTCAACAAAATTGTTGGATTTTTGAGCAAAAACTACATTTTTACATAAAAAAAAAACATTTACATTTTCAATAAAAAATGTATTAGTCGAGAAAAATAAAATTTAAATGTGTAATAGTTGATATTGCAACAAAAAGTATACTAATTAAGAATAAAACACTTTTGGATTTAACCAAAAAGACAAATTTTTTTACTAAATCCATACATTTTTAACTAAATTGTCTTTCAAACAGACAGTTTTATCTTTACTCCAAAAATCAGAAATTTCGGAAGGAGATGAATTTTTAAGCCAAATACATAAAAGTTCAACAAAATAGTTAAATTATCAATTTTTAAAAATTTGGTTAAAAATGTATGTATTTTGTCGAAAATTCTACTTTTCAACCAAATAGTTAAATTTTCTACCAAATTGTTGAATTTTCGTGCCGAAAGTACTTTATTTAAAATACAAAACAGTTTAATTTTCAATTAAAAAAAAAAAACAAAAAAAAGTTGAATGTTTAACCAAATAGTTTAATTTAAAATCAATAAGATTAATTCTCTATCAAGGCGATTTTTTAACAAATTACAAAAGATTTGATATTAACAGTTTAAGCAAAATATTTATTTATATTTTTAAACTACAGAGTTGAATTTTTAAAACAAAAAAATCTGTTTCTAACAAACAACGGAGTGGATAAATTTTGATCGATGAGAATTAATTTTCAATAAAAAAAAGAGTTTTCTACTATTTTAATCTTGTAACAAATTTTGGAATTTTCAAGAAAGAAAGATAAATCTTCTATAAAACAGTGGAATTTTTAACCTGGGAATATGAATTAACAACATTAAATGTAATTTAAAATTAATTAGTTGAATTTTTAACAAAATAGTTTCAACTTAAATTATGAAATAAAATTATTAAAATTTTTGTTAATAAAATGATGAATCTTTAGAAAAAATATACACTTTTTAGAGAGTAGTTCAACTTTCTACTAAAGTAGTTCAATCAAACGACGATTTTTAATGAGACATTTGCATTTTGAACCAAAAAATGTTCAATTTTCTACCAAATTGTTAAATTTTCTCGCCAAAAATACTTTTTTGAGTACAAAAAATTAGAAGATTCAATTTTAAAAAAAGTATTGATTCTTCAATTTAGAGCATTGAGCATGAAAACTTAGATTTATATTTTTGAAATTTATTTAATTTTAAATTGTTTAGTTGAAAAGTGTTAAAAAGCTTCCATTTTACACGTGTCAAATATGGAGCATTTGAATACAAAAATTTTTAACGAAAAAACTGTTAAACTTCAGTTTTAAAAGTTTTAAATTCAAGAGTTTCATTTAAAATGCTTTAATTTGCAGCTCAATTTTGATCAATTTAAATAGATAAATTGTTCGAATGGCCCTGACATTTTGAACATTTATATTGTAAAATTTACAATTGGATACTTCCAAAAATTAATTTAAAAATTAATTTAGGAAAAATTTTTAGTGTTAAGGCCTCAAAGATTAAACTGTTTTAAAATTACGCATTCAAAAATATAGTTTTAAATTAAAATTATAGCATTTTTTTTGTTACAGGATAAATTCCAAAGATTTCACAACAATGCAAGTTGCATTCAAATGAATTCAAATGAATTCAAATGAATTGGAAAAAATGTTAAAAAATTAACAAAATCCCATTAACAATTCAAGGTGAATTAAATAAAATCAAATGAATTTAAAACAATTTGGAAATATGAAAAAACTTCAGGATCAATTAAATAAAATTTTTTTAAATTCACTGAATTAAGTAGAATTGAGTGAATTTAAAAGGATTCAGGGTGAATGCCCAAATAATTTAAAAAAAAATTTTTGATTGATTATAATAAATCTTGAGTGAATTTAGAGAAATTTAATAGAAATGAGAAGAATTAGATGAAATTCATAAAAAATCAAGGTCAATAAAATTTAAAAAATGGAACCCTGAAACTAGAAAATCTTCCACTTGAGGTAATAAAAACTTTGGAAAATACCTTGGAATTTTGTTGAATACCCTTAAATATTTCAGTCTTAGAAAGCCTTCAAACTACTGAAATTAATATAACATTTTTGGCAATGTTTGAAAATTTACTAAAATATTTCGAATCCTTTGTAACTTTTTGAAAGCCCTTGAAACTTTCTGAAGCCCATAAAAACGCCTGACAATCTTTTATAATACCCTCAATTATTTTTTTTTAATCCCATTAAATTACTGAAATCGATAAAAAATTTCTTTGTAATCTTTTAAAATAACAAATACCTCACAAATACCTCACTTATCACAAATAAATTCTTTAAAAACCAGTAAAATATTATAAAATAAAATCATAATTCTTGTAAAAACGTTCCATATCTTCAGAAATTCTAGAAATTTTTTTTTCTCAAATATTTCAAAAGCTTTAAAATCACTTGAACTATTCAAATTTTTTAAATTATATTATTTTAAGTAATTTTAAGATAGACACATTAAAAATAGAAAAATAGTTTTTTTAAACTTAACAATTCTTACATTAGAAATTAAATTATTTTTGTTTTAAGTAAATTAGGCATCCTTAAAAAGCTTTAAAAGTTTATTTCGAAATCTTAAGAAATCTGGAAGTGGTTTTAAATTTTTTTAAATTATTTTGAAACTTTTTCGCAACTTTTAAATGTCTTTTAAAATTCCTAGGAAAATTGAAAATGATTTTTCATTTTGAAAACTTATTTAACATAAAATTTAAAAAGATTTTCAAAATGTCAAAAAAAAGAATCTGGAAGATTTTTAGGATTTTTTTTTTGATTTTTTTGTCAAAATTTAACAATTTTACTTACAAATTATACATGTTTTTAATATAACAATTAAAATTGTAACGATAAAAGTTTAAAAGTTCTTGGAAATTCTAGAGATTCAAAGCTTTTTATACCAAATAATTCAGTTCATATTATATTCTTTTTCTGAACTAACAAATCTCAAATTCAATAAATATAATATAAAGAAAGACCTAGAGCTTTGAAATAAAAACATTTTATTGATAATTCGTTAACATTTTTATTTAAAAATAAAATTGTCTCAATAAATAATATTATATTAAAAACGAACCTAAACAGTTGAATTTTCAACAAAACGATTTTAAAAAGTCGAATGTTTAGCAAAATAGTTAAATATTTTACAAAAAAAAAGTATTGTGCTGAAACATTAAATTTTCAACGATTTTAACTAAACAGTTTCATTTAAAATCAAATAATTAAACTTTCAATCAAAATACATGAATTTTCGACAAAATAGATTAATTATTAAACACAAACAGTTGTATACATTTTTTTAATTAAAAATTTAACTATTTTGTATTTAAAAATGTAGTTTTGGCTCGAAGATTCAACAATTCGGTAGAAAATTGAATTTATTAGTTCAAAATTGATAGACTTTGTTAAAAATTCGTATTTTCTGGGTTAAAAATCGAATGCCTTTTTATTTAGAAATTCATCTGTTTTGGTAAAAATAGTAATCATTCTGGAGTCAAAATGCAGCTGTTTGGTTGACAATTTAACCATTTGATTGACATTTTTTTTTCTCGTGCAATAAATTTTGTATACTAAGAATTTAAATATTTTGTTCAACATTTATATGTTACTTGAATTCAAAATTCATATCTTTTTGTAGAAATCTCATCTTTTTTTTGGGGTAAAAATGCAAATGTCATTCAAATTTCATAGAAAATTCAACAATTTGGTACAATATTAAAGCAGTAGAAAATTTTTTTTATTGAAAATTAATTCTCATCAGTAAAAATGTGTGTACTCTGTTTTTTGTTAGAAACAGATCTTTTTATTTTAAAAATTCAACTCTAGTTTAAAAATATAAATAAAAATTTTCCTAAAATATTTATACGAAATTTTTTGAAATTTGTTAAAAATCGTGTTGACAGAAAATTAATCTTCTTGGCTTTCAATCAAACTGTTTTGTTGAACATTAAACTATTTTGTTGAAAATTCGTCTTTTTGGACTGAAACTTGAACAATTTGAATGTCATTTTTCTTGCCTGATACATTTTATTAAATTGAAAATTAAACTGTTTTGATAGAAAATTTAACTATTTGGTTGAATGAATATTGTTGAAAATTTTTATTTTTTTGTAAAACTTCAACTGTTTTGCTTAAAAATCTAGTATCTTGTTGAAAACTCCTTTTTTTTGGCTTGAAAATTTAAAAAGTTTTTTAGTTTTTTAAAAGAATTTTTTTTTCCTAATACATTTTTTTTATTGAAAATTCAACTTTTTTGTATTAAAAAAAAAGTAAAATCTAAATTTTCAATAAAAAAATGTATTGGTCGAAAAAAATAAAATTATAATGTGTAATAGTTGATATTTTAACAAAAAGTATATTAATGGAAAATAAAACACTTTGTTAAAAAAAATAAAACATTTGTTGAGAACTCGTCTTTTTGGCTTGGAAATTTAACAATTTGATAGCATTTTTTTTCTTTTTGTTTTAATTAAAAATTTAACTGTTTTGTATTTATAAAAAAGTATCTACAACTCAAAAATTCAAGAATTTTCCTAGGAAAAGTTGAATTTAGAACCACGAAGATTAATTTACTAGAAAAAAAGGAGAATTTTCAACAAAATACATAAATTTTCAACCAAATAATTTCAATACTATATGTGATGTTAGTCCAAATTTTATTTGATTAAATTAAATTGTTGAGTTTTTGAGGCAAAAGTACGTTTTTAAATACAAAACATTAAAATTTTTAATAAAAAAAATGTATTAGTCGAGAAAAATAACATTCCAATTTGTAATAGTTGATATTTCAACAAAAATTATATTAATTAAAAATAAAACACTTTTGAATTTAATCAAAAAAGACGAATTTATTACTAAATCCATCAATTTTGAAACAAAAAGTTCAACTTTTTAACAAATTGTCTTTTAAACAGACATTTTAATTCTTATCCCAAAAATGTGAAATTTCTAAAGGACATGAATTTTTATGCGAATTATTAATTTAAAAAAATTAATGTAAATTATTGAAAATTCTACTTTTCTGGTAGAAAATTAATTTTTTTGGTTTTAAATTCAACTATTTTGGGGAAAATATATGTATTGTGTGGATAACTCATATTTTTTGTTAGAATATTAATCTTCTTATTTTAAAATTCACATTTTTCTTTGAAAATTTAACTATTTGGTTAAAAATTCATGTTTTGTCAAAAGCTCATGTTTTTTTTTCTTGCAAATCAACATTTTTAATGACATTTTTTCTCTTCATTGACTGAAACATATTTCTTGATTTAAAATTCCTCTATTTATTTGAAAATAGTAAAGAGACTATTTTCAAATAAATAGAGGAATTTTAAATCAAGAAAATGGTAGAGAAATAGTGTCATCGCTTGGAAAAAAAAATATCAACAGTGTGATGTATCCGAGGACTGAGATATTAGAAAATGTTTGTTTTTTTATTCAATTCGAAATTTTTCAATAAAGAAAAAGAACAATTACTTAATATTTAGAAACATCTGGATGTTTATTTAAAATCAGAAATTATAAATTAAATATTGAAAACTTAATAACAAAAATCTTAGAAAAAATCCGAGTAAGTTGAATAAGTTTTTAGAAGTTTTGAACAAATTCAAAATTAGTTAAAAATTTGAAATGATTTCAAATAATGTGCACTAAGTGTCTGTGTACTGACAAGATTCGGCTATTCATACCAAAATCTCGATTCGAATTTTTTACTAAATCCATAAATTTTGAACCAAATTGTTGAATTAGATTTTGGCAGATTTCGAACAAAAAAATTCGAAGCTTTTTAAGAATTTTGAAAGGATCTTAAAGAAATTTGTCAATTTTATAGAATTTAAAAAAACTGTCGGAAAAATTCGAATCAGTTTAAAAGATGTTTACAACTTTTACAAAAATTTCAAAACTAATTTTAAATGTTAAAAAAAGTTCAAAAAACATGTAAATGTTTCAAGTTTTTTAATTAAAATTTTTTATCATTTTAAGAATATTTAAACTATTTAAAATAAAAATAATTTTTAATTTAAGTTGTGCTCAGTTTATACAAAATAGTGTCATCGCTTGGAGAAAAAAAAAGTATCAACAGTGTGGTAAATCCGAGGCCTGAGATATAAAAAAATGTTATTTTTTTATATATTGTAAGCAACTACTATCGCTTATTCGCCAGCTATGAACTCGTATCAACTTGACAGGACAATATCATATATAATGATAATAAAATATCATATTGGGAATGCTTAAATTGCGATACGCCACCTAGTGATAAAAGTTCGAACTAGAAAGAATAGGTACGACTTTAAAGATGCATTTTATTTTCAGCATAAGAGTGTTTTAACCATTTTTTTTGGAGTTTAAAGTATTTATTGGACAATAAAAATGGGTCTTTATCGAAAACAAAGTGTTTTAGATGAAATTTATATATTATACAGTAAAAAACGACACTTTTGGTCAGAAATTTTGTTCTAAAAAACAACAATTATTCTTCTCTTTATTGTGATTTTTAAAAAGATTCTAAACTTAAATGGACTTATTTTGAAGCAAAAATGAACTCTAAGTAAATTTTTATTAATTTATGCATGAAATATTTACTATTTAAAAACCTGATCTAAACGTTAGGTTAGAATTTGTATTTAAATTCTAGTTTTCTATTACTCGTATTATTTACAAAATCTGAATAAAATTTGTCGCTACACATATTAATTAAACTTTATTTAAGCTTAAAATACATTGAAACTCACATGAAAGAATGAAATAATTGTATTTTCATTAAAAACCTATTTGACAAAAATGTTTTTTTTTCACTGTATAATATGGAAATTCTATCTAAAACGATTTTTTTTATGAATACTTGTTTTTAGTATTCAAGCATTCTTTTACACTTGACAAAATAATCGTAAAAACACTTTGATGCAAAAGCTAAAATACACGTTTAAAATTGTACCTACTCTTTCTAGTTCCAGTTTTTGGCACCAGGTGGCGAAACGGTAGACCACCATTCCAAATACTATAATAAATTCTAGTCTCATTGGGTCACATCGATAAATAAATGAGTGATTAATATAGGGTACATCAATCATTACGGGTCAATCGTGCCTGATGGTGAGCCTGACTCCCCGCCACCCTGTCCGAACAGGCAACACTGACAAACGGAAATTCACATATACATACATATATGCAAAAATACAACAAAAAAAAAAGGACATAAAAAATTTTTTAAAAAAAGTTCGCTCAAGACAATAATCGTAGGGAAAAAATGGACTTGGGTGTGGTAAACGAGTCGCGAAGTGCAATGCGACCCTGGCATTAAAGTGCAAATATCGACTTTGTGTTTCCGGTAAAAGCAAGACCGTGCCACCCCCCTCTCTTCCAACAAAATTGGTGCGCACATTTATGCAAATTTCAACGGTTCAAACAAACCAAGATCGGGGAATACGCAATGGTTAGACATGCACTATTTTATCTACTAATTACTCAGGTCGGTCGTCTGCTCGCCACTCGAGGGACTAAAGAAAAATTAAAAAATTCTCACCTTTGGAATGTCTGCCTCTTCACGTAGTTGTCGCGAACAAATTCGACAATTTGCTTCTGCGTCTTGCCACTGTACCTGTTTCCGGAAAATCGAGACTTGAGATTGAATCTCTTTTTTTTAGAATAGAATAGAATAAGATAGAATAGGATAGAATAGGATAGAGTGGAATTTTGAAATGGCAAGAAGTGTACCTGAAAGACGAGCCACGACTGAGAACTCGCGTCTTTTGACGAATCACGCGTTTCACGATGGAGCAGCGGAAGAAACCATGATTTTCGACACATTTCTTCCAGAAGTTTTTACACTCGTTGCGACCCTCGAAGAAGAACTCGACCGTGTCCTTGTAATAGCCCTGGACAATGATTCAGATGCGGGGAATTAGTATTATCAGAGTCGAGGGTTGACTACTCGACTTCTGAGTGTGCGTCAGATTTCAAAGATTTCACAAATATTTCATATGATTTCAGAATAATTTCAAAAACTTTTGTAAAATCTGTCTGAATTCTTTTGGAGTATATGAAATCTTTTAAATTTCTTTGTGAAAACTTTGGCATATTTTAAAATATTTGTGAAATCTTTTGGGATATTTAAAATATTTGTGAATAATGTGTGAAATATTTCTGAAGGCCTAGCGAAATCTTTTAGAATATTAAAAATATTGT
>NC_046658.1:157488149-157507978 GCF_010883055.1 Belonocnema kinseyi | reverse complement strand
TAAAAATCTTTTTGAATTTTGTAGGAATATTTGAAACCTTTGGAAATATTTGTGAAAACTTTTAATTTTTTTGAAATATCTTATTTAAAATTTTTTTATTTGTGAAATCTTTGCAAATCTTCCTGAAATCTTTAGGAATATTTGAAATATTTTTTAATATTTGTGAAATATTTGTGAATATTAAAATATTTCTAAAATTTTTGTATTGTTTCTGAAATTTTTCAAGTCATTGTGAAATATTTATAAATATTTTTAACATTTTCACTTTTTTACATGTGAAATCTTTCTAAAATCTTTTGGAATATTTAAAATATTTTCAAATATTTGTGAAAACTTTGGCATATTTTGAAATATTTGTTAAATCTTTTGGGATACTTAAAATATTTGTAAAATATTTCTAAAAACCTTGCGAAGTATTGTAGAATATTTGAAAAATCTTTTCAAATATTTTCAAAGATTTCAAAGATTTTAGAAAAACTTGAAACATCTCAGAAAGATATACAAAGTTTTTGAAATATTTAAATATTCACTAATATTAAAAAAGATTTCACAAATAAAAAAGATTAAAAATAAAATACTTCACAAATATTTTAAGAAATTTCAAATATTTAAAAAGACTTTAGAGAGATTTCCAAAGATTTCAAATATTCCTACAAAATTCTCAAAGGTTTCAGAATCAAAGTTTTCATAAGTATTTTAAAGATTTAACAAATATTTCAAATATACCAAAAGATTTTACAGAAGAGAAAAATTAAATATTTCACAAAGATTTCCAAAGGTCTCAAATATTGTACAATATTTGGCAAGGCCTTCAGAAATATTTTACAAATATTTTAAATATCCCAAAAGATTTCACAAATATTTCACATGATTTCAGAATAATTTCAAAAAGATTTCAAAGATTTTAGAAAAGCTTGAAACATCTCAGAAAGATATACAAAGTTTTTAAAATATTTAAATATTCATTAATATTAAAAAAGATTTCAAATATTCCCAAATATTTTAGGCATATTTAAAAAAGATTTCACAAATAAAAAAGATTAAAAATAAAATACTTCACAAAAATTTCAAGAAATTTCAAATATTTTAAAAGACTTTAGAGAGATTCTCCAAAGATTTCAAATATTCCTACAAAATTCAGACAGATTTTACAAAATTCTCAAAGGTTTCAGAATCAAAGTTTTCATAAATATTTTACAGATTTCACAGATATTTCAAATATACCAAAAGATTTTACAGAAGAGAAAAATTAAATATTTCACAAAGATTTGAAAAGATTTCAAATATTGTACAATATTTGGCAAGGCCTTCAGAAATATTTTAAATATCCCAAAAGATTTCACAAATATTTCATAGGATTTCAGAATAATTTCAAAAGATTTCAAAGATTTTAGAAAAGCTTGAAACATCTCAGAAAGATATACAAAGTTTTTAAAATATTTAAATATTCACTAATATTAAACAAGATTTCAAATATTCCCAAATATTTCAGGCATATTTAAAAAATATTTCAGAAATAGTGCATAAATATTTCAAAAGATTTCAAAAATAAAAAAGATTAAAAATAAAATACTTCACAAAAATTTCAAGAAATTTCAAATATTTTAAAAGACTTTAGAGAGATTTCCAAAGATTTCAAATATTTCTACAAAATTATCAAAGGTTTCAGAATCAAAGTTTTCATAAATATTTTAAAGATTTCACAAATATTTCAAATATACCAAAAGATTTTACAGAAGAAAAAAATTAAATATTTCACAAAGATTTCCAAAGATTTCAAATATTGTGCAATATTTGGCAAGGCCTTCAGAAATATTTTACAAATATTTTAAATATCCCAAAAGATTTCAAAAATATTTCAAAATATGCCAAAGTTTTCACAAATATTTCAAAAGATTTCAAATATTCAAAGAGATCCCGCAAGGCCTTCAGATTAAAAATTTAATATTTCACAAATATTTCAAAAGATTCCAAAGTTTTCGCATATAAAAAAGTGAAAAAATGAAATATTTCAAATATTATAAAAGATTTGAGAAATTTCAAAAATATTTAAAAAATTAAATATTTCACAATATTTCAAAATGTTTAAAATATTTTCAAATATTCCACAATAACTTGAAACATTTTACAAACATTACAAAGTTTTTAAAAATATTTTAATATTCGCAA
The DNA here is from genome assembly GCF_010883055.1 of Belonocnema kinseyi. Taxonomy (NCBI): domain Eukaryota; kingdom Metazoa; phylum Arthropoda; class Insecta; order Hymenoptera; family Cynipidae; genus Belonocnema; species Belonocnema kinseyi. The sequence goes on along the minus strand of NC_046658.1, from coordinate 157,505,809 downwards.
ATATTTCACAAATATTGAAAACTATTTCAAATATTCCAAAAGATTTCAGGAAGATTTTACAAATGAAAAAGATTAAATGCGTAAGAATATTTTACGAAGATTTCCAAATATTTCAAAAAGATTCCGCAAGGCCTTCGGAAATATTTCACAAATAAATAACAAATATTTCAAAATATTTTGAAGATTCCAAAAGGCTGAGGAAGGATTTTACAAATAAAAAAAGGATTAAAAATAAAATATTTCACAAATACTTCAAAAGATTCCAAACTTTTCACAAATATTGTGAAATATTTTTAATATTCCAAAAGATTTTAGAAAGATCTCACATATAAAAAAAGTGAAAAATTTCAAAAATATTTAAAAAATTTAATATTTCACAATATTCCAAAATGTTTCAAATATTTCACAATAACTTGAAACATTTCAGAAACAATACTTAAATATATTAATATATATTAAAAACTATTTCAAATATTCCAAAAGATTTCAGGAAGATTTCCAAAGATTCAACAAATAATGCATACACATTTCAAATTTTCCAAAAGACTTCAGAAATATTTCACAAATAAAAAAGATTAAAAGTAAAATATTTTAACCAATTTCAAAGTTTTCACAAATATTTCCAAAGATTTCAAATATTCCTAAAAAATTCAGACACATTTTAAAAAATTCTCAAAGTTTTCATGAATATTTTAAAGGTTTCACAAATATTTTAAATATCCCAAAAGATTTTTTAAAGATTTCACAAAAGCAAAAAAAAGAAAATATTGCACAAAGATTAAAAATATTCCAAAAGATTTTAGAAAGTTGACAAATGGAAAAAAATGGCAACCTTAAATATTTCACAAATATCTCATAATATTTTAAATATTCTAAAAGATTTCGTTAGGACTTCAGAAATATTTCACACATTATTCACAAATATTTGAAATATCACAAAAGATTTCACAAATATTTCGAAATATTTTAAAGTTTTCACAAATCTTTCAAAGTATTTTAAGTATTTCAAAACATTTGAGAAAGATTTCAGAAATGGAAAAAATTAAATATTTGAGAATATTTCACGAAGAAATTAAAAATATTTCGAATACTCCAAAAGAATTCAGACAGATTTTACAAAAGTTTCAAAATATTTCAAATATTGTACAATATTTCACAAGACCTTCTGATATATTTTACAAATAATTTAAATATCCCAAAATATTTCACAAATATTTCAAAATATGCCAAAGTTTTCACAAATATTTCAAAAGATTTCAAATATTCGAAAAGATCCCACAACATTTCTTGAAACATTTCAGAAACATTACAAAGTTTTTAAAAATATTTTAATATTCACAAATATTTCACAAATATTAAAAACTATTTCAAATATTCCAAAAGATTTCAGGAAGATTTCCAAAGATTTCACAAATAATGCATAAACATGTCAAATTTTCCAAAAGAATTCAGAAATATTTCGCAAATAAAAAGATTGAAAATAAAATATTTCAAAAAATGTCAAAGTTTTCACAAATATATCCAAAGATTTCCAATATTTTAAAAGACTTTCGAAAGATTTCGAAAGATTTTTCAAATATTCTACAATATTTCGCAAGGTTTTTAGAAATATTTTACAAATATTTTAAATATCCCAAAAGATTTCACTAATATTTCAAAATATGCCAAAGTTTTCACAAATATTTTAAAATATTTTAAATATTCCAAAAGATTTTAGAAAGATTTCACATGTAAAAAAAGTGAAAACATTAAATATTTCAAATATTATAAAAGATCTTAGAAATATTTCAAAAATTAAATATTTAACAATATTCCAAAATGTTAAAAATATTTATAAATATTTCACAATGACTTGAAACATTTCAGAAACAATACAAAGTTTTTAGAAATATTTTAATATTCACAAATATTTCACAAATATTAAAAAATATTTCAAATATTCCTAAAGATTTCAGGAAGATTTGCAAAGATTTCACAAATAATGCATAAACATTACAAATTTTCCAAAAGACTTCACAAAGATTTCTCAAATAAAAAAATTTTAAATAAGATATTTCAAAAAAATTAAAAGTTTTCACAAATATTTCCAAAGGTTTCAAATATTCCTACAAAATTCAAAAAGATTTTTAAAAATTGTCAGTTTTCATGCATATTTGAAAGATTTCACAAATATTTCAAATATTCCAAAAGATTTTAGAACGATTTCACAAATGAAGAAAAATGAAAACCTTAAATATTTCACAAATATCTCACAATATTTTTAATATTCTAAAAGATTTCGCTAGGCCTTCAGAAATATTTCACACATTATTCACAAATATTTTAAATATCCCAAAAGATTTCACAAATATTTCGAAATATTTTAAAGTTTTCACAAATATTTCAAAACATTTTAGAAGGATTTCAAAAATGGAAAAAATTAAATATGTGAGAATATTTCACAAAGAAGTTTAAAAGATTTCAAATACTCCAAAAGAATTCAGACAGATTTTACAAAAGTTTCAAAGATTTTTGAAAAATTTTTAAGCTTTCGAAAATATTTCAAAATATTAAAAATATTCCAAAAGATTTGAGAAAGAGTCGACAAATGAAAAAAAAAATGAAAAAATTATATATTTCACAAATATTTCAAAATATTTCAAATATTCTAAAAGATTCCGCAAGGCCTTCAGAAATATTTCACAAATAATTCATAAATATTTAAAATATTCCGAAAGATTTCAGAAACATTTCACAAATATTCCAAAAGACTTAAGAAGGATTTTACAAATAAAAAAAGATTGAAAATAAAATATTTCAAAAGATTCCAAAATTTTCACAAATATTTCAAAATATTTTAAATATTCCAAAAGATTTTAGAAAGATTTCACAAATGAAAAAAATTAAATATTTCACAAAGATTTCAAAATATTAAAATAATTCCAAAAAATTTTAGAAAGATTTCGAAAATGGAAAAAAAATTAAATAATTGAAAAGATTTCAAAACTATGTCAAATATTCCAAAAGATTTGCAAAGATTTCACAAATAAAAAAGATTAAAAATAAAATAATTCAAAAGATTTCAAATTTTTCACAAATATTTCAAATATTCCAAAAAATTTTTGAAAGAATTCATAAAGAAAAGAAATTAAATATTTCACAAAGATTTCAAAATATTCCACAAGATGTTAGAACGATTTCACAAATGGAAAAAAATGAAAAACTTAAATATTCCACAAATATCTCAAAATATTTTAAACTATTTCACATATTATGAAAGATTCCGCAAGGCCTTCAGAAATATTTCACAAATGATTCACAACTATTTTAAATACTTCAAAAGATTTCCGAGACATTTAACAAACAATTCATAAATATTTTTTAATATTTTCAATATTCCGAAAAAATTAATAAGGATCTTACAAATAAAAAAATATAAAATATTTGAAATATTCCAAAAGATTTCAGAAAGATTTCACATATCAAAAAAACGAAAAACATGAAATATTTCAAAAATATTTTAAATATTTTAAAAGATTTCAGAAATATTTCAAAACACGTCAGAATTGTTTTTCAAATAAAAAAAGATTAACCATAAGACATTTCACAAATATTTCAAAAGATTCCAAAGTTTTCACAAATATGTCGAAATATTTTTAATACTCCCAAATATTTTATAAAGATTTCACATGTAAACAAAGTGAAAAAATTTAATATTTCACAATATTCCAAAATGTTTCACATATTTTAAAACATTTCACAAATGGGAAAAATTAAATATTCCCAAAGATTTCAAATATTATGAAAAATTTCAAAGTTTTCATAAATATTTCAAAACGTTACAAATTTTCTGAAAGATTTCACAAAAAATCTGAAATATTTCACAAACATTTCAAAGTTTTTACAAATATTTCAAAACATTTTAAATATTCCAAAAGATTTTGGAAATTTTATAAACATAAACAAATGAAAATAAAGATGTGAGAAAAATCTTAATCATTTCAGAAAAAAGTCATATATAATTCACAAATATTTTAAAATATTCAAAGATTCCGAAAGACTTCAGAAACATTTCGCAAATAAAAGAAAGATTAAAAATAAAATATTTCACAATTATTACAAATTTTTTACAAATATTTAAATATTCAAAAGTTAAAAACAAAATACTAAAAATTCTAAAAATTTAAAACATTTTTTTAAAACAGAACAATTAAAATTGTAAAGTTCAAAGTTTAGTTTGTTTAGTTTTTAATATTTAATTTATAATTACTGATTTTAAATCAACAGTCTTGAAATTTTTCAAATTTAATGGATTAAAAATGGAATATTTTAAAGAGAAATAATATTTGAAATTTAATAAAAGCCTTTGATTATAAATATATTATTTCTAGGTTATTTTAAAATTGAACATATTTCACATTTTAAATCTTAAAGTACAATTTAATTTTAAAAATCGCGAATTAATTTATAGTCACAGTTGACGAACTAAAAATGCTTTTTTTTTTTTAAACAAAAAATCTCCGTTTTTAAACGCTTCTAAACTTTAATTGTTTAATACTTTCAAAATGCATTTAAAAATTGTTTCAAATGAAAACGTACGCGTAAACATAAAAGATCTGATATTAAAAATATTACAAGATTAAAATTTTAAAAATAAAGTTTTGGCAGCAAAGCATGAATTATTTTAAATAAAAGAAAAAAATTTCCATAACTTTCAAGTTCCATATCTGATTATTATTCATATCCCTTAGTTCAAAATCTGATGAAAAATGGTGATAAAAACTTACGTAGCCCTCGGGATGAAGTTTGATGAGAAATCGTTTTCGCTTGAAACTGATTTTCCTAATTTTCGCCCAACTAAAGGTATTGATTTTGGTATAGTGTTGAAAGACTACAATACCCATGTGTGCAACTGCCAGATTCAGGGAGACTCCCTCATGATCCTAATTTCAAAGAATCACATTATTTTCCGACTCTCCGACAACAGATTAAATTTTACGAGAAAAAATGTAAGACCTACTTTCGCAGGGTGCATTTTCATTCCGTAGAGTTCGCAGCGCCGAGCAGTTTCCAGAAGATTGAGGTCTGCCTCCGCAGGAGACTGTCCTCTGTTCAAAACAAGACTAACATTTCAAACTACCGTATAAAATATTGGGAATGGTTTGTTTTTTAAAGAGTTAAAGTGCTCGCAGAAATTCTCACGAGTCTGATATTTTCTATCTTTATTAATAATAATTGTATAATTTAAATTTCGCGGGAAAATTTATAGCGTAAAAATTAAAAAGGGCGCTTAATTTAAATGGCAAAACAAAACAAAGTAATAGAAAAAATATTACACCTAGAAGATTAATAATATTAATGCAAAAACAAAAGTTGTTTCTAAATACATTCTAAACACTTCTTAGTGAAGTTTTTAAATCATAAAGATATATTTTTACCCTAAGAAATGAATTTTTAACCAACATTATCAATCTTCATCCAAAAATATGAATTTTTAACCAAATAGTTCGTTGGATTTTCAACCCAAAAGATTAATTTTCTACCAAAATTATAACAGTTACAATGTTAGAAAATTAAATGTTCATCCATAAAAATAAAAACGATTTTTCAAAAAATAGTTGTTTTTTTTCATAAAAAAATGCTTTTTAATCAAAAATAGAAGAATTAAATTTTTAGTTCAAACAATCAATTTTCAACCCAAAACATAAATTCTCATCAACATAATTCAATTTTAAACAAACAAAAAATACATTTTCTGAAAAAAAGCGATGCAGTTTTAATAATATATATATAAATTTTTAACTAAAAAATATAAATTTACATAGCTTTAAGCAAAACTGGAATAGTTACATCTTCAGTTTGAAAAACTAATTTTTCACTAAAAAGAAACGAACTTTCAGCCAAAGAAATTAATTTTTAATCACAGTGATCAAAAGAATTTTTAACTAAATATTTTTTTTAACCAAATAAACGAACTCTTAACAAAAAATAGAATAGTTTAATTTCTACCCGAAAAAAACTTAAATCTTCAGTTAGTAAAGTAAAATTTAAACCAACAAAAGAAACAAATATTCAACAAAATATTTAAATTTTCAGGCTCAGAAATGAATTTTAAACAAAAAATATGAAGTCTCAACTAATGAAAGTACTATTTTCTACCAAAAAATATAGCTTTTCAACAAATAGTTGATTTTTCACCTAAAACCGATAAATTTTTAACTAAAAATTGAATAGAATAGAATAGAATAAAAAAAGATTAAATTTCTATAAAAAAAGATCAATTTTCGGCAAAAAATGGAAAAATTACATTTTCAGTTAAAAAAATTAATTCTATTTTCAACCAAAAAGATACATTTTCAACCAATAAGATGAATTTTCTACCAAAATAAACGAATTTTTAACAAAGCACATAAATTTTCAAACAAATATTTTAAGATCTAAAGAAATTTTTAACCAAAAAAAGGAATTACTGTCGTCAAAAAAGGTGAATAGTTGACATTTTTTTCTAAAATAGATGACAAATAGGTGATAAACAAACTATTTTTTTTTCAGAACCCTTTAATTGTTTACAACATAGTTAAATCCATTACCAAATTGTTGATTTTTTAAACAAAAAATATAAACAGTCTCCATTTTTAAACCATAAAAGTTCAATTTTTAACCAAACAATTAAGCTGATGAATTTCTACTGAGAAAAATTAATTTTCAATTGAAACAACAACGAAAAAAACGAGTTTTCTACAAAAAAGTTGAATTTTCTACCTTTTTTTTTTTTTAATTTTCAACAAAATAGTTTAATCCTCAAACAAAATAGATAAATCTTCAACTAAGAAATTGCATTTTTAACCAAAAAGAGATGAAATTTCTACCAAAAAGTAAATTTTCTACCAAGAAAAAATTTGCAGTCAAGAGTGGAAAAAAATGTTAGGCAAATTGTTCAATTTTCAACAAAAAAAGATTAACGTTTATCAAAAATTTTATAGTTGATATTTCCACTACAAAACTTTAATAAAAAATAAAAAAACAGTTTGATTTGACCAAACAGTACATATTTTTAACATGACTAGATTTGAACAAAAAGAAAGTTAATTTCTACCAAAAAAAAAAGATGAATTTTCAAAAAAAAAAAAAACATAATTTTTTAACAATAAAATAAAATAAAAATAAAAAATAAAAAAATAAATAAAAATAAATAATAATAAATAATAAAAATAATAAAAACAAAAACGAATTTTCTACAAAACAGTTTAATTTTATACCAATTTGTTAAATTTTCAAGCCAAAATGCCTAATTCTCCATCAAACACTTTAATTTTAAAAACAAGAACATGAAATAACAACAAAAAAGTTAATTTACAATTAATCAGTTGACTGTTTTAACAAAATATTAGAATTTATAGTTTTAAAAACATGTTTACAACAAAACGAATTTTTAATTAAATTTTTTAACAAAAAAAAACGAACTTTCAACAAAAATTATGAATTTTCAACGAAAAAAAAATTCGTTTAACTTTCAACCAAGGAGTGGAATTTTTAATGAATAATTTTTTTGGTTCAAAGTTCTACTTTTTGGTTACAAATTCATTTTTTAAAATTGGAAATTCATATTTTTTGGTTGAACATTCATCTTTTTCGATTGAACATTAATTCTTTCTATTTGAAAAGTCTATTATTGTATTTTTATTTAATAAATAATTTATTTTACCCAAAAAAACATACTTTTTGTGAAAAATCAACGATTTTTTTTAAAAGTTATCGTTTTTGGTTGAAAATTTATACTTTTGTAGAAAATATACATTTTTTTCTTGAAAATTTATCTTTTGGTAGAAAAATCTTTTTTTTTTTTAGTTGTCGAAAATTCACATTTTTTTTGTTTAAAATTAATCTCTTGGTTCAAAAAATCTATTTCGATTGAAATTCAGTTCTTTTTATCAAAAACAAAACAGAAAAAGTATTATAGTTCTTTTTCAGAAATAATCTGAATTCAACTCTATTGTTAAAAAGTCATATTTTTTGTCGAATATTGATACTTTTTGGATTGAAAGCTAATTATTTTTATTTGAAAAAAGTTATTTTTTTTATTTTATGATTAATCGAAATTCGACTATTTACTTAAAAAGTAATTTTTTTATCAAAATTTCAACTGATTTATTGAACACTTGTATTTTGGGATAGAAAATCAATCTTTTTGGTGTAAGAATCCTCATTTGTTAAAAAAGTCATATTTTTTAGTTGAAAATTCGTCTTCCTTGCTTCAAAATTAAACTGGCTTGTAAAATATTCATATTTTGAAATTAAAAATTAAAAAATTATGTTTGAAAATGCAACTCTTCCTGGTTAAAGTTTAATTTTTTTGTTTAAAAATTCGATCATTTGATTCAAGATTCATCGATTAGGAAAGTGTAATAAAAACTGTGTTTGGTGTGCAAGCTGTAATTTTGAATAAAATTCTACATTTTCAACTAAAAAAAGGTGACAAAAGATGAGAAAACCCAAAATAGGAGAAAAAGGTGACAAATTCCTAAAATAGGTGCACAAAAGGTGACAAAATTGAAAATAGATGACATTCTGTGATGACTGGAATTAGTTACCAAAAGGCTTAAATATTTTTCCAAAAATTCTAATTTTCAATTAAATACAGGAATTTTAAACCAAATATTTTGTTGCGATTTTTAGCCATAGTAATAAAATTAACTTCAACTTCAGTTTTTCGAAGTCTCTAACTAACTCTATCAGGGTTTCCCTGACATTCCCTGACCTTTTTGAAATTATATGATCTGTAGCAACTCTGTAATTTAAAAAATTATATGTATGTTTCACTCTAGAATGTTTTTTTCAAAAATTATGATATATATATATATATATTTGTTTAAACAATAAATGCTTAAATTCTTTTAAACTGCGGTACGCCACCTAGTGAGAAAAATCCGAACTAGAAAGAATAGGTATGACTCAAAGATGCTTTTTAATTTGTGCATAAAAGTGTTTTAACGATTTTTTTTTGGTAGAATTTAAAGTATTTGTTGGATAATAGAAATAATATTTTATCGGAAACAAAGGATTTTAGATGGAATTTAGATCTCATACAGTAAAAACAGACATTTTTTGACAGAAATATTTTTCTAAAAAAAAAAAAAAAAAACAATTATTCTTTTCTTTATTGTGATTTTCCAAAGATTCTAAACTTGAATGGACTTATTTTGAAGCAAAACTCACAAGTAAATTTTTATTAATTTATACATTTAATGTTTACTATTTAAAAATCTGATCTAAAAGTTAGGTTAGAATTTGTATTTAAATTCCAGTCTTCTATTACTCGTATTATATGCAAAATCTGAATAAAATTTGTCGTTACATATATTAATTAAACTTTGTTTAAGCTTAAAATACATTTAAACTTACATGAAATAGTGAAATAATTGATTTTTTGTTTAAGAACCTTTTTGATCAAAATGTTTTTTCGCTGCATTAGGTGGAAATTCTGTCTAAAACGATTTTTCTTTTATGAAAATTTATTTTCAGTACTTAATCATTGTTTTAAACTTCACAAAAGAATCTTAAAACACTTTTATTCAAAAATTAGAATAGATATTTAAAATTGTATCTACTCTTTCTAGTTCCAGTTTTTGTCACCAGGTGGCGAAATGGTAGACCACCATTCCCAATAGGGTACTTTTTTCGCGCTCAAAGGTTAACAAATTCATTATAAATTAATAAGACTTCAATACAATTCAAGTTATATTCAAAACACTTCAACTGAATTGGAAAAAACATAATTTAAATTTTAGAAAAATACCATTACTTTTCGTGAAATTGGAATGAATTTAGAGGAATTTAAAGAAAAAAAAAGAATTCGATGAGATTCATAAAAATTCAAGGTGAATTTAAAAAAAAAACCAAATAAACTGAAAACAGTTAAGAAACATGAAAAAACTTCATTAGAATTAAACAAAGTGAAATTGAGTAAATTTAGAAGAATTCAAGTGAATTGAAAAAAATACAAGAGAATTCCAAAGAATTTAAAGCAATTTAGAGTAAATTAATCAGAATTCAGGGTGAATTCCAAAAAAATAATTTCAAATATTGAAAACCTTAATATTTTCTTACCAAAAATATCACTAATGACTACAAAACAATTCAAATGAATTGGAATTTTCGTTTTAATAATCTAAAAACTCCATTTACTTGAGTAAAATTTAAGTAAATTTGAAACAAATTTTGAAAAATTCAAGAGAATTCAGAAGAATTTGATGAAATATCTAAGAAATTTCAAAGGAAGGTTAAAATTCAAATGAATTAAGAAAAAATCAAGAGAATTTTAAAGGATTCAGGGTGAATTCCAAATCTTGGAAACCCTACTAATTTCTAACCAAAAAAGTGACTAATGACTACAAAAACTGAAGGGTCCGTGGTCTAAACCTGTTAACTGACATTTTTTAAATTAATTTTTTTGTATTTTCTGGATCATTTTTTATATAAAGTTAATACCCGCAAACGAAACGGCAAAATCTCTTTTAGTGTTTTTAAAAAATGAACGGCCGTGTAAAATTTCTGAAATGTCAGTTAACTGGTTTAGACTGCGGTCCCTTAAATTCAAAATATTTTTAATGACTCGGAATTTTTTTAAAATCTAAAAGATCCATTTATTTCAGTGAAATCGGAATGAATTCGATGAAATTCATAAAAATTCAAAGTGAATTTAAAAAAATTCAATAAAATTCCAAAAAATTTAAAAGAATATAGGGTAAATTATTTAGAGTTCAGGGTCAGTTACATTTTTTACTCTAGAAAATCTATTTATTTCAGTAAAATTTGAATGAATTAAAATGATTTTACGGGAATCAAGAAAAATTCAATGAAATTCATAAAAATTGAAAGTAAATTTAGACAAATAAAATGAATTTAAAACAATTTTTAAATATAAACAAATTTCACTGAACTAATTAAATATGAAAAAGCTTTAAAAAATTCAAGGGGATTAAAAAGAATCCGATAAAATATGAAGGATACAAGTTGACGTTAAAAAACTCAGAATTAAAACAGGTTAGAATTAATTCAAAATTCAAGGTGAATAAATTCTTTAAAATCCACTAAAATATTATAATTTTTTTTAATCTTTTGAAATAATAAGAACTTTTTGAAATCAATTTAAATTTCCTGAAATATTTAAAATCCTTTGAGATGCCATTAAATTACTAAAATAAAATAAAAATTTCGCTGTAATCTTTTAAAATAATTAAAAATATTCTAAATCTTTTAAATTCCTTTAAATGTATTAAAGCTTTTGAAAATGCCAAGTAATTCGAAAAAAATGCCTTAAAATATTACAAATCCTTTAATACTTTTATCAATTGATCATTAGGATCAATTAAATAAATCTTTTTTTTTTAATTCCATTGAATTAAGTAAGATTGAGAAAATGTAGAAGAATTCAAGTGAATTAAACAAAAAAAGTTAAAGACTTCGTAAGAATTAAAAAGAATTCCGGCTAAATTAATAAGAATTCAGGATGAATTCTAAAATAGAATTAAAAATCTCTTCAATTTTTTCGGTAAAGTAAAAGTAATTTATTCATATTTGTCGCAAACGCAAAAATTTATTTTAAATCATAAAGTTAATTCTGAAAATATATTAACACAAAAGAGCAACAAATTGCAAATTAATTTTTAACAAAAAAAGGTATTTTTAAACAATAAGATTAATTTTCAAACAAATAGATGAATTTTTTACTAAAAAATACCATTTTTCAACAAAATAAATGAATTTTAACGAAATAGTTGAATTTTCAAACAAAGGAAACAAAATAAATTTTTAACAGAAAATGGAATAGTTACATCTTTTGTAAAAAAAAAAAAATTATTTTTTTTCTTAACCAATGAATTTTCGATTAAAATGATGAATCCTCAAGTAGGATATTTTAATTTTAAACAAACAAAACATGAGTTAAAACATTCATGTTCAACCAGAAAAAAAATTTTTCGAATAAAAAAAATCATTTTTCAACTAAAAATTGAATAGTTAAATTTTCATTAAAAAAATAAATATTCAAAAAATAAGTGAATTTTTATCTAAAATGATAAATATTTAACTGGAATACTTGAAGTTTCAACCAAAAAGAAAAATTTTTAAACAAAGGTCTTAAATTTGAAAAATAATAATCATTTTCTAACCAAAAAACATGATTTGTTTTTAACAAAATACGTGAATTTGCAACGAAATAAATTTTTTTTCAATTTAAAAATACAAATTGAAATTCTAATTTTATTACATTTTGAACTAGAAAAGATCGATTTTCACCCAAAATAGAACGCCTATATTTTCAGTGGAAATATTAACTTTCAACCAAACTGGTGAATTTTCAACTAAAATGATGAATCTTCAACTGGAATATTTGAATTTTATACCTACGAAAAAGAAGATTTTTTAACCGTAAAGATTAAATTTCTACAAAAAAGACGAATTTTACACAAAGTACAGGAATTTATAAACAGACAATTTATTTTTAAGTAAAAAAATATCAATTTTCAACCAAATAAAATAATAAAAAGAAATGAATTTTCAATTGAAATTATAAATATTTAATTGGAATACTTGAATTTTCAACCGACACAGAAGAATTTTAGACAAGAAGATTAACTTTCAAAGACAAAGATGTTTTGTATACAAAAAATAGATTTTTTAACAAAATACGTATATTTTCAACAATATAATTGAATTTTTTTATTTAAAAAAAAAACGCAAACTGATGAATTTTCAACTCAAATGATGAATCTTCAACTGGGACGGTTAACATTTTTATGAAAAATAGAAACTTTCAACCATAAAGATTAATTCTCTATAAAAAAAGATTACTTTTCCACAAAGTATACAAATTTTCAAACAACAAGTTGAATTTTTAAATAAAAAATGTCAACTTTTAGCCAAATAGTTTAAATTTCATTGAAAAAAAAGATAAATTTTTCATTTAAGATGAAAAAGAAATATATTTCCTTATAAAAAACAATTTTTATGTTAATAAGCATTAGAGAAAACAAAAATTGAAAAAAGGACGAAAATAAATTTTCAACTAAAAATAGAATAGTTTCATTTTCTCTTACAAAACTAGTTCCTCACAAAAAAAACAACGTATTTTTAGCAAAACAGATCAATTTTCTACTGAAATAGTTCAAGTTTTAGATAGAAAAAAATTGATCAGAGAGGAATTTTCAAGTAAAATGATAAATTTTACATAAAAAAATTAATTTTTAATAAATGAATTTAAATTTTAATCAAGTAATTTAAATTTTTAAATAAACAAATCAATCCGTAAACTATTAAACACACCTATATGCCCTTCGACTGTAGAGAAAGTACAAATTAATTTTCTAAATTGAACAAAACTTTTACTTACGCGTGTTTCTTATGATTTTCCATTATACGCCTTTCCAACTCTTGATCTTGATGAGGCACGAATTTATAAGTAGATAAATACGTGTGATCAGGATAATCTTCTATCATATAATCTCCACACTCGGCTGAAAAAATAAAGTTTAGACTCTGAATAAAACTGCATTTTAGATAAAAATCTAAAATTTATTAATTCATTTAAAAAAGTCTATTTTCTCCACTAAAATATGGTCTTTTAAACAAAATACTTGAATTTTAAACAAAATATTTAAAATTTTAACATATTGGTTGCATTTTTAACCTGGAAAGATAAATTCTCAACAAAAAATTGTCACATTTTATATTGCAATCGAAAAAGATGAAATTTATACAATAAAAAAGAATTTTCAAATCAAAAATATTGCTTTTCAACAAAAAATTCATTGTTCACGAAACTGATGTATTTTTACCCCCAAAAAAAACGCAATTTCCAATCAAGAAAATTATTTTTTTTTACCCAAAAATGAATGAAAGAATCAATTTGAAAAAATCCTTTTCCAAGAAAAAAAGTTAAATTTTCAACCAAAGATATAAGCCTTGAATCTAAAATTATACCAGAGATGAATTTCCAACTAAAAATATAAATCTTCAACAACAACAAAAAATTATTTCTAAACTAAAACGGATGAATTTTTTAAACAAAAAAATTAATTTTCTACGACAAAAAAAAAGTTGAATTTTCTCTTTAAAAAGATTTTAGTTGACTTTTAACGATAAAAATATGAATTTAAAAAAAAAATAAGTTTCTATGAACAAAATTAAATTTTCATTCATAAAAGACGAATTTTTAAGCAAAAAGAAGGATTTTTTCAAACAAAATAGTAGAATTATCTACAAATTATTGCATTTTTATCTAAAAAACAGGAAATAACTCTTCAAACAAATGATTTTTTCAAACAATTTTTTATAAATATTTGAATTTTTATTTAAAAAAGATTTCAGTTGACTTTTCAAGAACAAAATAACAATTTTTTAACAAAAATAAGTTTCGACGAAAAAAAATGAAATTTTCAATTCAAAAATATGACTTTTCAGCAAAAAATTAATTGTCCACTAAACTGATACATTTTTACCCAACAAAAATGACATTTCCAACCGAAAAATTATTTTTTTTTTACTCAAAAAGGGGAATTTTCATCTAAAAAATATATAAATCTTACATTCTCAGTTAAGAAATTAATTTTAAACCAAAAAAAAATACTTTTCCAAGAAAAAAAGTTAAATTTTCAATCTTTAATTTAAAAAAAACCTTTTTAACAATGTATTTTAACTTTTATCCAAGTATTTGAATTTTTAATTAAAAGAAATTAATTTTCAACTAACTTTCAACCAAAGAGATGAATTTTTAACTAAAAACATAAATCTTCAAAAAAAAAATTATTTCTTAAAAAAGTGATTCAACCAAATTTTTCAAGCAAAATGGTTAAATACTGAATAAAGGAAGAAGAATTTGTAACCAAAAGTTTAAATTTTCATTTAAAAAAATTAAATATATACTAAAACAGATGAATTTTTTAATCAAAACAAAAAAAATTTTAACTAAAAAAGATTTCAAGATTTCAGATTTCTTTTCACAATCAAAATATGCATTTTTAACCCAAAAATAAGTTTCTGCGAAAAAAATTAAATTTTCATTTCAAAAAGACGAATTTTTATCCAAAAATAATGACTTTTCAACCAAATTGTAAAATTCTCTATCAAATTGTTGCATTTTTATCCAAAAAACATTAAATATCTCTTAAAACGGATTTATTTTTATTAATAAAGTTTTTTTAACATTTGAATTTGCATCAAAAAAAGATTCCAGTTGACTTTAAAAGACCAAAATATATATTTTCAATCCAAAAATATAACTTTTCGGCAAAAAAATAATTGTCCCCCGAAACTGATGCATTTTGACTCTAGAAAAATGACATTTCAAGATAGGAAAATTATTTTTTTACCCAAAAAGGTGTTTTCAGTTAAAAAATTAATTTTAAGCCAAAAGAAAGACTTTTCCAAAAAAAAAGTTCAACAATGTAGTTTAACTTTTACCCAAGTAGTTGAACTTTCAATAAAAAAAAAGATTAATTTTGAACCAAATAATTAAATTTTCAACCAAAGAGATGAATTTTCAACTGAAAATATAAATTTTCATAACAAAACAAAAAGGATACCTTAACAAAATGATTCAACCAAATTTTTTTAGCAAAATGTTTAAATACTAAAAAAAAAGGAAGAATTTTTAACCAAAAGGTTGAATTTCCATTAAAAAAAAAGGAAATTTCTGCTAAAAAAGATAAATTTCTGCTAAAAAAGATGAATTTTTAAATCAAAATGATAAATTGTTGAATTTTCAACTAAAAATTATTTCAGTTCACCTTTCACGAACAAAATATGATTTTTATAACAGAAATAAGTTTCGACGAAAAAAATTTAATTTTCAATTTAAAAAGATGAACTTTTAACCGAAAAGAATGAGTTTTTAACAAAAAAGTTGAATTCTCCGCAAATTATTGCATTTTTATTTAAAAACACATCAAATATCACTTCCCCCGTTTGAATTTTTATTAAAAAATTTTTTCTGATATTTGAATTTCCTTCCAAGAAAGATTTCGATTGACTTTTCAATGCCAAAATATGAATTTTTTAACGAAAATAAGTTTATACGAAAAAAAAAACATTTTTAATCCAAAAGAACGAATTTCTTCAATCAAAAAAGAAGAATTTTTGAAAATATAGTTGAATTCTCTACCAAATAGTTGCATCTTTTCTAAGAAAGATGAAATTGGTACAAAAACAAAAAAAAACAGTTAATTTTTCAACACATAAATATAAATTTTAAACAAAATGTAAATTTCTTGTGAAATAGATCAATTTTCAACAAAACAGTAGAACTTTCAACCACAAAGTATGAGTTTTTAACAAAATAGTTTAATTTGAAACCAAAAATTTGCATTTTTATCCAAGAAAGATAAGAATTGTAAACAATAAGTTTATTTTTTGCAAAATTCGAATTTTTAACCAAAGAGTCTGACTTTTTAATAAGATTATTAAATTTTTAACTGAAGAATTGCATTTTTGGCCAAGAAAATTAAAAGTTCGAATAAAACGAACTTGTACAAACAATGTAAATTTTCAACCAAGAAAGACGAATTTTTAACAAAATAGATGGATTTTTAACAATAAAGTTGAATTTGCAACCAAAAACATTAATTTTCAACCAAAAAAATTTATTTCCAACAAAATAGTTTAATTTTTAACGAAAAATCTTTATTTTACCAAAAAAAATCATTTTTAGCCAAATTTATAAATTTTCAACCAAAAAGTGGAAAATTCAACCAAATAGATTAGTTTTTTTAAAATAAAAAAACGAACTTTTAACAAAAAACGTAAATTTTTAACCAAATAGTTCAATTTTCAACCAAGAAAGAGGAATTTTTAAAGAAATACATTAATTTAAAACCAAACAGTTTAATTTTTAACTAGAAAAAAATTATTCTACCAAAAAAAGGTGAATTTTTTACAAAATAGATCAATTTTTAAACATAATGTTGAATTTTTAACCAAAAAGATTAATTTTTGATCAAATTATACTTATTTTAAACCAGATAATTTAATTCTTGAAAAAAAAATCCTTATTAAAAAAAAAAACACATTTTAGGCCAAGTTTATAAATTTTTAACCAAAAATTGGAATATTCTAGCAAAAAGATTAGTTTTCTCAAAAGAAAAAAACAACTAAGTTTTAATAACAAAAAAAACGTAAGTTTTCAAACATATAGTTTAATTTTCAACCAAGAAAGAGGAATTTTTAAGAGAATTTATAATTTTTCAATTAAACATTTGAATGTTCAATCAAGAATGTCTTTTTAAGAAAATAGTTAAATTTTCAATCAAATAATAAAATTTATTACTAAAAAGATAATCTTCAGTGACTAAAATGAATAGGAAACTTTGATTTCTTTTTTTTTTTCAACATTATTTTAACGCTCATCCAACATTTTATGTGAGAGAAAGGCAATTGTCTTCAAGCTTAGATTAATGTAATCAAGACATCCGTGCTACTTATAATGCTTCCTACGATGGCGAACGAAATCTTCATTTCCTTTTTTCCAATCCTAGCTTTTAAAATTATTTTTTATTCAACTAAAAAGATTAGTTATCTAAAAAAAAAATCAAACTTTTAACAAAAAACGTAAATTTTCAATAAAGAAAGAAGATTTTTTTTACAAAATAGACGAATTTTGAATTAAAAAGATTAACTTTGGAATAAAT